>NC_056739.1:410658084-410958084 GCF_019279795.1 Protopterus annectens
GTTACTTGTATACTTGTGTATATGTGTGTGTGTGTGTGTGTGTGTGTGTGTGTGTGTGTGTGTGTGTGTGTGTGTGTGTGTGTGTGTGTGTGTGTGTGTGTGTGTACATATATATATATATATATATATATATATATACTATACACATATGTGTGTGTTTGTGTGTGTGTGTGTGTGTGTGTGTGTGTGTGTGTGTGTGTGTGTGTGTGTGTGTGTGTATGTATATATGTGTGTGTGTGTGTATACAGATAGATAGATAGATATATAGATATAGGTTTACTATCAAAATGTGGAAAATCAAAATACTTTTCCACCTTTTGATTGAACCAGTTTGCCGAAATTGGTAATAATGAATTACCAAAATTTTGGAAATGGTAATACAGAATCAGTATTTGAACACTGGAAGTTCCAATGTCGAAAGTCTGTGTTACCGGTAACATTTCTGCAGTGGGGCAGTGCCCCCCACACCTTCTGCATATTATATATTCTGAGATTGCACTACAGTGAGGAAAAGGGTACATTTCCCGATCTCCACTGTAGTGAGATCTGTTATCTTAACATCATTTCCATATTAGCAACTGCATACTACCATTTGCTAATGTAGATTAAACATTTTCCAGACTGGCATTATGAAAACTTGAAAACAGCCTTTTGATCTTCTCAGCTTCACCTAAGTGCTGATCTAAATTTTGATAGTAAACCACATATATATATATATATCTTCTGCATTGCCTGTCGCCGAAGTCAGGTAGAACCATATATATATATATATATATATATATATATATATATATATAAAATTAGTAATTATTTCATAATCTGGTTTCCATGATCAGAATTTGTACCACTGACTATTTTGACATTTCAAAAGAAAAGTTCATGGTTTCCTTGATATTTCTTGTATATTCCTTCTTTGGTGCTTGCTAATGAATTGCTTAGGCATGTTGCTTAGAATTATGGACCCCTTGCAGACAGATGCCTGCTATCAAGCCAATATATGCCTGGGCATATCTATGTGGACTTTCAGTCACCAGTGAATTCACTGTCCAGAGTTGAGCATAATTTGTTCAAATACTTAGAAAAGCACAATGTGTGTACTACTGCAGCTTTATACATGCCTTATTCTACAACCCTTCATATAAGACAGAACAAATACACTAGCAATTGGCATCAGCTTAACTGAACCAAAGGAAAACAAAAATGTGTAGTACACAGATCTTATGCCTCTAAGTCATACTTTCACCTAATCAATTATAGACTTCATAAGACTGAATAAACATAAAATTCTAAGCAGCGACCCAGTAAATATTAACATCACAATGACATTGTTGAAAATTCATTAAATCAAGTATGTTACCACTTAACATTATTTTATATATTTTATCTTCAACCTGTGGTTATTTAGTGAATATTTAAAGTTAACATGATTATTTAAGCCTCCCACTTTTGTGGAATTCACACTAATTTGCCATCAGATTTTTTACAATTTAACAAATTCTTAGCATCCCCATCCCATTATTAAGTTCTAAAGAGTCTAGTGCATAAAATGGAAAAAAAGTTTCAAATGTGTGCATTTTTAAGTATGCCAGTAAAAGGCATGTTTCTTGATAACATGACAGTGTTCATATATCCTGGAACTCACCTTTCTAATCATCCTGTCTACATAAAATATATGTGGCATATAAAACACTCTGTAATAAAAACGTTAGAATTATTATAGTTGAAAAACATTGTTGATGGATAACTTAATCCTATATTCATGAAAAAAATGAAATACTACTAGCTAAAAATCTACTCTAATTGCGCATATTACAGGAAGAAGTATGTTTCACCCTTGTTTACTTATTATCAAGTTCCTGTTTCTGCTTCTCAAGAAAATTCTTAATATTATAACAATTATAGCACCTTTTCTTAATGATGATGGGAGATTCTCCTGCTATTTTCTCCAGCTTCATATTGCAAATGATGAGAGTGAATCAATTTGCTACTAATGATGCTGACTTTAAAAGGGAGCTGCGTGGTTTGGAAAGGATGTTCCAGGAAGGCAAAAAGTTATCCAGTTGGAGTTATTGAAGCAATGGTTAGTGAAATAGAAAGACGAAAACAGCATTGATACAAGCCCCTTATAGAACAAGGGGATGATGACGCTATGCCTATTAGTAGTGAATTGATTGATGGGAGTAAGTACACCTTAGGGTCAGTGTTAACATATCCTGGAAGCTGGTGTTATTACAAAGATTGTGAGCAACAACTGATGGAGTTTGAGAGGTGATCCAAACTGGAGAAAATAGCAGGGAACTCTACCATTATTATCAAAAAAATACAACACAAATAGATCCAAGACAACACCTGAATATCAAGCTAAGAGACAGCACACCACTGTCTAAGCTATGTTTATAAAAAGCAGTGAGATGACCACGGCTCGAACAAGGCTAAGCGTTTATTAACAGTGCATCAATAAAACTAATCCAAAGTATGATACAGTTAAGCACTTTCATCTGCATAAGCAGACTTCCTCAGAACAATAACCACAATTTACATTTTTCCTTTTAAATCTTTTTGGCACCAATAATACATCCTTATATTTAAAGTGCTAATGCATATATTCAAATCACCTCCTCATGTTGTGTTTAATATGATAATTAAAAACAATATATTAACATCAAATTATATTACTTTACTCTAATTTAAAAAATATATATATGAAATATAAAAAACTCTTATATAAATTACAAATATCATCTTTAAGATTCTTGTAAAAACACCATTAAATATATATACATATGTACTAATTGTGTTACTATAAAGACTTAATATCTCTGTTAAATGACCTAAACACTGTACAATACATCATATATTTGTTATTCATATAAGAGTTTTTTATATTTGTTATTCATATAAGAGTTTTTTATATTTTTTATATATATATTTTAATTAGAGTAAAGTAATGTAATTTGATGTTAATATATTGTTTTTATTTAAAATAGTAAAAGCAACATGAGGAGGTGATTTGAATATATGCACTAGCACTTTAAATATCAGGATGTATTATTGGTGCCAAAAAGTTTTTAAAAGGAAGAATTTAAATTGTGGTTATTGTTCTGGGGAAGTCTGCTTATGCAGATGAAAGTGCTTAACTGTATCGTACTTTGGATTAGTTTTTATTGATGTACTGTTAATAAATGCTTAGCCTTGTTCGAGCCGTGGTCATCTCGCTGCTTTTTATCAAAAAAATGTACTATAATATCAATAATTTTGAGAAGGTGAAGGAAGAACTTGATTTATGACACCTGTGTGATGATAGTATAGTGGATTTTGTAGCCACTAACTTGGAAATAAGGATTCCTATATTATAGTAACCTCAGCTCAGAGACAGTCACCATCTATGCCAACTCAATGAACAGTCATTAATGCTGATGAGGAACCAGAGTCTGTTCTTCTTTTCTCCCATCATTCCATGTTTCTGGCTTCCTAACTAATGTTTTGTTTGTCTACTGGCCTACTTAGGTGTTTCTTTTTAACTCTGGTTTCACTTTTACTTTTTAAATATCTATTAGTTCTTATTTCACTCATCAGTTTACACGTGCTTGTGGTCTTTGGCTAAATTTATGCCTCTGGCCACACTGGTTGGAGGATAGGTGTCAAGGTGGTGGTAACCGACTTCAAGTCTGTAAACAGAAAAATCCATCTTTTTTTCTAATCAGGAAAGCCTTGCTTTCCTGTCAGAACTTCATACTGTAAAGGTACATCTGGATTAAGGACACAGCAGAGGAACATCATAAGATGTTGTCAGATACTACTTCATTAATTCCTTGGTTAGTCCAATGCTGGAAGTGTTTCCATAAGCACAAGCCACGTTAGCAGATGGTTTTACAAACCATCCACTGTTAGTGGTAGTAAGTGCATTTTAATGCAATATGCAGCATAGCATCATAGGTAAGAACTAGGCTAGCTGTCCTTGTGGACCATTTTCAGCCTAGCCAATTTTCCCTTAGTGAGAATCAAACCATGCACATCTTGACCTGTGAAGTAAACACCTTAATCATTATGCCAACCACTAACTCCCTCGTATTATGTGTTTTATATTTTTTAGAAATTAGGTTTAACTCACACATGGCTGAGTCATCTGCTAACAATTTAAGCATATATAATATTACTTTGTTTTAAGCACATATAATATCACTTTGTTAATAAACTTGCAGTCTTCCTTGAAAATAAAACTAGAATCCTGCTACAACAAGATTGCCAAATTTGCTACAAGTAGTTGTCATTCTTCCCATCATTCCATCACCTTAAGGGAACGTCAGTGGCTTGAATTCCCTTACTACCTATTACTCCTTCATCTAACTACCTCACATAAACTTATCCATAAACCACAAGACTGCCCTGCCCTTAGCTCCTTACTTGCCCCCTACACTTCCCTTAGGCCACTATGATTAGAACATCAACACTTACTCCAAATTCACAAACCAAACCTTCCTGCAGGAAAACTTTTATACTCCTGAATCATTGCCAGATTATGGAATAACCTTCCCTCTTCTATCCGCAGCGAACAATGTCCCTCTAACTTTAAAACTGTCCTACATAAGCATCTCCTCTCCAATTGGATATGCAATTGCTCAAATGCCCCTTCTACCCCACGTGATGCCATCACTTGATCTTTCTCCCCTTCAGACCTAATCTTGCTGCTATGCTATCTTGTCTCTCTCACTACGCTATTTCTCACTTTCTCTCATCACTGGGAACTACCTAGTTAAATTTATAGCAATATATTGACTTGAGAGTTTCCTTATTTGACGTCTTCTGTAACTAACAGTAACTCATTTTGAAACTACTGCATATTGGATTTCCTATGAATCTTTGTATTTCTTCTGTACTTATCTGTATCTTATTTTTGAAATCACTTATAAGTGACAGAATCTGAAGCTTATGACTACTTTGAAACTTGTGGATCTTGCTTACTTTCATTTGTTCTTATGAAACTCTGGATTTTTGCTTTTTTAAATGTTTGATACTTTTGAAATGTATTTAATTGTTATTGTGATCTTGAAGGTTTTCTCCCTGGGCCACCATTGAAAATGGGCTTATTCCGGCCAAGTGGACTTTCCCGGTAAACAAATGTCAATAAATAAAAATAAAATAAATAAATCAATCCACAGCTGCATGTCTTTGCATTGCAGAAGTAAATATTATCAGTTGGTGTAATTTAGCAAAGCTTTTGCTTGGACAGGCAGTTTTAAATGTCACAACTGACCTTTTTGTCTGTTGCTATTGATATAAATATACAGATGGGGTTTACTCAAGAACCTTTTCAGTTTATCTAGCATTTGGACCTCCTTATGTGAAACGTTTGCCTTGTTTCTCTTAAACAAAGAGAGTTGTAGGACAAGCATATGAATGATTCATAAGCCAAAAACATCCAGACAACCTTAAAACCAGATAATCCTTACAAGCAATAGCAGTTCCTCAGCACTACACTTCACTAGTTTGGTGGAGGCCAGAGCCCTCAGCATGCAAAAATACAAGGTTTTATGTTAAGCAATATCCAATAGTCAGGCTGCAGGAGGCCACTCTTTCACTTCATCTGTCCCTCTACTAAAAGCCCCAGCCAATAACTTTTAAGTGCTGCTTTTTCATTTGACTTTACTGTGTTCTCTATACCAAATAATTCTTATGCTTTGAAATATTTGAAGAAAAGCACAGTAGTTAAAATACCCATGCTGTTAACGCCATGGAAAAAAATGAATTCTCTTCAGCCCACACTGTTTGCTCACTTAAGATGTACTCAGCAGAACTATAAATCCGTAGGAACCATTAATCCACTGTAGAAACAGTTCTGCAATGAAATATGGGGCACACTTAATCCACTAAACAGAAGTCTCTAGCAACAGGATGTTCTATTTTGCTTTATTATTATCTCAAATTAGACCTCAGTGATTTCAGCAGTGGTTCATTTTCAGGGTACAGATTGTTTAACTCTGCTTAATGTGTGGATATCAACAAATTAAGAAAGAATATGAAAACTTTAAGACTGATATTAGTAGTTCTTTTTTATTAATATTCAAATTGCTTTGCTGTAATGTTTCTAGCATTTTATTTTACATCCCCCAAATGAGTTTATGCTTTCATGTTCAACATAATGTTTGATAACTTCAGATGCATTTAAAAATCTTACTTAAGACATTGTTGTACAAAATTAAATTTATTAAGGTAAAGGTGGTTGTAATTAGAAATAATTTATGTATGCTGTTGTATATGAATTAGGGAAATTCAGAGAAAATAGCCTAAAACAGAAACACAACAAACCATTCAGGAAATACAACTCATTCGGCCTATTACCTTAGATTGAATTCAGTACCAGAACTAAATCTGCGGACTTTAGTTTTTCTGTCACCCTTCCAGCTGTCTGTCTTCACACTAAACACATTAGCATCATCACATGTAGAATAACAACTCATCCTCAGCTCTGGCTGAGTGTACACACAAGGAATAGTTTTTGAAAGCTTAACATTTCAAGGGATTCCTAAAATCATTGCTGGTGTCTGCCACTCCCAGAAGTCAGGTTGTGTGCATCCTTTCCTCCTGGCTGGTGGCAATTACCTTCATTCGGGAATCTTCTCCTCAGAGCTCATTTCCTTATTAGTACATGTGATGGACCCTAAATCACTGTCATCCCAGCATCAAAAGCATCAACAACAAGTAACCCAAGCTATAACCCTGAAGTAATTTTATATCATAGGTAACCTGGTCATGCCTGAAATATGCCTTATATATTCAGAACAGGATGTTAAATCCCACATCAGAAGTTAAATACTAACTTTAAGGATGAGAATAAAGGCAACATTCAATGAGGTGACCATCTTGTTCTCAAATAGATATTAAGCTGCCCTTTTCCCAGACTGGTTCCCTAATGCTTCAGAGATAGCTGATGTCAGCATCACACACACACACACACACACACATATATATATATATATATATATATATATATATATATATATATATATATATATATATATATATATGTATACACATTGGATCAGGTGAAGCTAGAACCTTTCTTCTTAACATAGCTGCATAGAAGTGGATGCAGATGCGCAGTTACATTCTGCTTTATGGCAGTGACACTGAATTACTTAAGCTACTTAATCAAACTAATCTAGCTTCTACAGCTGTTAATGGACATTGTTAGATAATCCCCCTTCCAACAAGAGAAAAATGTAACCTGTTCTTCTAAGTGACATGGAGATATTCTGACCAAGAAACCTGCAATCATCCAGTTAGCAACTATAAAAGCTGACAGCTTAGGTAATTATTTTTTTATACTACTGCTGCTGAAACAACCACACTAAACGGTCCCCTTCTACTGCTGTAGCCACGCAATATATATTTGTTTGGTTTATTTATTTATTTAACTTTGTTTACCAGGGTAGTACACTGATCACAACAGACCATCTGCAGGCCCAAAGAAATAAACAAATAAAACAAAAATAATTCACAAACCGAGGGTAATCGTAAAAGGTACTACTTCCTGGTGACAACTGAAACAATGAGCAAATATTATTAACAGAGGAGAAAAACAAATGTGGATTAATTTTAGTTGTAAATATAGGGGAGGTAAGCAGTAGCTGAGAAGAAAGGGTGGAAGATGAAGTGATGTAGGTGAAGGAGTAATGGGGTAATGTGTCCAATGGAAAAGCACTTGCAATCAGATTTATGATAGTGGTATATTTTGAATTTTGCTCTGAAAATGGGGAAAAAGTAGATTTCTTTTAATCGGGGTATTGCACGAGTTTTGGGTGCAAGAACAGAGAAGGAGTTGTCGTTCCAGTGCAATTTGGTTTTGGAGTGTAGAGTGAGAAAGTAATTAGGAGAAGTCATGGAGGTGGCAGGGCATGGTTTATCATGGAGTTTAATGGCTGCAGGCAGTAAAGCATCTGCTCGTTTGAAAAGAAGAGCCTCTAGGAGTTGCTTAACTCTATAGGTGGCCGAGCACTGCATAGGCTGGTATAGTGGTCTTCCTGTGTGGAGAGTTGTAAATGAATTGGTAGATTTTGTTTTCAATGGACTTTCGAGTACATGAGTTTGTATATGCTCTGACTATGATACAAATCTCATATTTGAGGAGTGCTAGGAGGACTCATTTGCCAGTTGCACCTGTAGCTGGACTGAGTGCTAGGAGGACTCATTTGCCAGTTGCATCTCTAGACGGACTGTCTAGAAAGACAGAGAGTTTCCAGGACTGGAATAAACGAGCTTTTATCTTTTTTCCTGGTATTTTCCATGTGATTAAGTGACTGGTCCAACCATAAACCTAGGTAAACCTAGGTGGCACAGTGGTCCAGCAGTCAATGTTGTCACCTCACAGCAAGAGGTATTCCAGTTCAATTCTCAGCTAGGATACCTTCTGTACAAAGTCTGCATGTCCTCCCTGCATTCGAGTGGGTTTCCTCCAGGTATTCCAGTTTCCTCCCACATTCCAAAGACATGTGTCTGGAACATTTCGCCCTGGGCATCCACTGAAGATAGACTCTGTCATAGTTGGACTTTCCTGGTCAACAAATGTTAAATAAATAAAATATTTTAAGGATACGGTTGTTTCTGTTGAGGTGCCATTGCGATCTGCACTTTTAGTTTTTATATTTATCCTAGATCCTAGGTCTCATTGGTGGATTAACCTATTAGACTTCTATCCACACTGATGATCCCCCTTTTTCCTCCACCTGTGGAAATGTACACAGTCAAAGCAATTCTCTGAATCACTGAGCAACATAAATCAAGACCTATTGACATTCCTGGTGAAAAAAACATGACTAATATTAGCTGCTCCATTGCCACCTTCTGTATCACCCTCAGACTGAAAACTCTTATGCAGAAAAAGATAGTAATACACTATAGTACAGATGGGTCTGTATTATGTCCTCGAAAAGGAGTTTCATCAAATGCCTTTTCATTGACCCTTAAAACATGAACTCTCATAACACCGAATGGCCACATCAGCAATTTCTTTCCCTGAGAAAGAAATTGCTTGGCCATCCTTGTTAGTTTGCTACTTTCCCCACTGTAGTGTGATCTCGGAGTTGATATATTTAGTTAGGAGAGTATGGTGGGCACAGACCCCCACATTGGATGATGTCAGGGGTGAAACCCCCCACTTTGTAATGTTTGTAGTGATGTGTTTTTCTTTTTAGGGCAAGTGATTTCTTTCCCAGGGAAAGAAATCACTGATGTGGACATTCCCTGTTATGAGAGTTTGCGTTGTAAGGGTCGATGAAAAGGAGTTCAATGGAACACCTCTTCGAGGATATAATATAGACCCATACAGATAGCTGTCATCAGGTCTATGAGAAGCAATGCAAAAAGGATTGCAGCAGTCTGTAATACATAATGGTGTCTTATCTCCCTACCCACTGCACTTGGAACTACCAGATCTAAAAGATGCACAAAACAACACTAAGATCTAAGAAGTTGCAGCCAAAATGATATAATTAAAAAAGGAATCAAAGCTACATGTTAAGCTGTCCTGGAGCATTCTGGAAAGAGTGAGATAACCGTTTTAAGGATGTTCTGCCCACTGATACCACATACACATTCTGTTGGACCACTGTTTCAGACTGCAGTTTTGATAATGGATTTAATTAGTATATTAGCTGAACAAGTCATTCCTGGGATTGGGTAGAGTCAACCAATAAGTGCACAGATCCTATTTATTTTACTCAACACCCCCTTTCAGGAAAAGTACTTTAATAAAAGCTATATACATATTTTTTTCTTTTTACTCAAAACCAAGCTGGAAGGCTCTGGTGCTGCTTTTGTGCTTTTCTCTAAATGTTTGTAAATTTCATTCAAAGCACCAATGAATATAATCACAACTGAAGTGGCAAATGAATGAATAATAACTTGCCTTTTTCATGTCAGACGAAAGGACTCACGGGATAAACCTCTACATAAGATGATGATGGTCATGAAACATTTGAAACTGTAAAATTATCCCACTCCTTACATGCCTTTCAAAGATCTTGGAAAAATAGTGTTCATACTGGACATTGCAGGATCCAAACAATTAATGAAACCTACTTTATAAACTGACTAGCATGTCTCAGTTTGAGCTTATAACACCTTTCACTCCTTCAGATACTGTAGAACTGGTCGGACTGTGTCCGTCTGTATCCATAACAGTATTCCTGCAAGTACAATCATCACAAATCATAAACAAGGTAACACAGGCCCTTGTAACTGTTCTAACACTCATTACAACATAACTTGTTATTACATCCTGCTATGATGCCAAAAGAAAAGAAAAATACTTCACTGACCTACAGAAATTAGTAACAAAAATACTAGTCATGACTGGTGACTTCAGCTACCCTGCAACTGACTGGAATAATTATAATTCCAATAATAAATACACTTAATGCCTCATTGATTTCATAAATGGTAACTGTCTGGAACAGTTAATGAAAATCCAGCTAAGGAAACCATTTTGGATACAGCCAGTATACCATCCATCTATACTTTACCTGTCATTGTCCATTCAGTTGTCAAATCAGACCATCATACAATGGTATTTTCATCAAACAAAGATTAATCCTGTTTAATATAGCTCTACATTTATGGATTTCTGCAAAAGTAACTACCTATATTGATGATGTCCTCATCAGTATTAACAGAGGTCAAACCTTAAATGCCCCCATTATGCCAGACAATGATAACTTTACTATGTTCTGTAACTTTTTGGATAGCTACATCCTAAACAAACCTCCAATTAGAAAATCAAAGCAAGGTGAGATTTAAGAAGAAACCATTGAGACTGAACTTTAAGATTAATATTATTTACTGCAGCAATGTAGAGAAAAGTGTTCAATTAAAAGGAATATCTATCTATCTATTTGTCTGTCTGTGTAAATGTGAGTGTGTTCCCTACAACCCATCGAGAAGTCAACATTTTGGAGTGAAAAAAGTTGATTGAAAACCAGCTTTTTTTAGTACATGGTCCAAGTACAGTGAGGATTGAGAAATTTACCCTTTCTTGCTGATTTATAGCCTAGCATCCACAAAGGCAGATCCATATGCATTGAACAAAAGGGAAGTTTGTCAGGAAAGGATAACCAACCAAGCTGACTTAGATGTAGCTCCTCCCATGCTACATAGCATGTCAGGCAACAAGCATTCTCCAATGTTTCCAGTCTTTTGGCAGATGTCTCAGCTTCATCTCAACTGATGTTCAGCACCTTCAGGTCTTGCATGAAAGTTCTTCCCCAAGTGTTCTGCGGGCATTGTCTTGGTCATTGCTGTCTTTTGGATCTGACAGTTCTCCATTTGAAGGACGTGGCCGGCCAGTCAAAGTCTTCTGCGAGTGATGATGGTGTGGAGATTTTGCATGAGCCATTTATTCATAGAACCTCTTCACTGGTGATATGATCTTAGGGTCAGAGCATGAGAATTCAGTGTAGACACCTCTGCTAAAAAACATAAAGCTTCTCTTTAATACTTGCTGATGCCTTCCAGGTTTCATTGCATAAATGGCCATAGGGATCATGATACAGGTACACAGTAAAGCTTTATCATCAGGGAGATGGATGATGAGGACCAGATCTTGTTCATCCTCTGGAAGACTACTACCTCCTTCCTGATGTGGCACTTGACATCTGTTTCCATGTCTCCATGTTTGGTAATCACACTACCCAAGTAGATGAATCTCTGAACTTCCTCCACCCACTTTGGTCTGATCATCACTACCCTTGTTTGGCCCACAGTATGTATGTTTATGGTCTTTGACTTATCAGCCCTGATCCTGAGGCCAATCTTGGTAGCTTCTTGGTCGAGGTCAGTCATCACATCCTGCAGCTTCATCTCATCCTCTTCAAGCAAGGCTATGTCACAAGTGAAGTACAGGTCACCAAGGCAATCTTGATCAGTCCAGTGGACACCATCTCCAATGCATGCCCCTGCTCATCACAAGACATAATTCAGAGCAAAGAGGAGCAGGGACAGCATATAGCCTTATCTGACCTTGGTTGTGTTTTCAAAGAAGTCAGTGTGTCCATTTTGGTTTTAACGCAGCATCTCAGTCACAGATACAGATCTTTGAAGATGGTAATGAAAGCTGTTGGCACACCATAGGAATGCAGGATCCATCAGATGGGCTTCAATTGATGCTGTCAAAAGCTTTCTTGAAATTGACAAAGTAGATGGCCTGTGATTTTCAGAACTTGACACATTGTTCTATGATGTTCTGGAGGGTTAAGATTTGTTCGCTGCATAATCTTCCACTGCAGAAGCCAGCTTGTTCTTCCCTCAGCTGTTGGTCTATAGCATTCCATAATCAGAAGAGTAGGAACACATAGTATGCTTTCCCAGGCACTGAGAGATGGGTGATGCCTCTCCAGTTGGTGCATTCAAACTTGTTCCCTTTCTTTGGAATTTTGACTATGGCACCTCTCCACCATTCTTCTGGGATTGCTTAGGTTTGCCAGCACTCATCGAATAGCATTCCAAGCTCCTCTGCCATGGCCTGATTGCTGTGTTTCATAAACTCCTCAGGTATTTCATCCAAGCCAGTTGCCTTGTTATTCTTGAGGCTTCTGATCATGATGTTAATTCCTCAATGGTGATCACACCAGTGTTCATGTTTAATTCCTACTGAGCCTCATCTGAGTCAAAATCATAGTTGGTGGTTGGGTTTGGTCAATGTGTGATTTCCTAAAAAGGTTCAATCCACCTTTTGTTCTTCTCTTCTTTGACGGTTAGAATCTTTCTGCTTTTATCTTTGATTGGACGTTGGAATTGCTTTTTACTCTGGACAGCTTGCTGATGATGTGTTAAAGGGTTTTGATGTCTTTAATGTCAGCTGCCTCTTGCCCTTCATTTCCCTTTTGTTCCAGCCATTCCTTCTCATCTTTCCAACAGCTCTTCTTTATGAGTTGATCCAGCTCTGCATATTTTTGGCTTTCCTCTTCCTGGGCATTCATGTTTGTGACCTGGTCACGTTTCATTTTTGTGATTTTTCTCTCAGCGATCAGTTTCCATGTGTGGTCTTGGATCCACATCTCCTTCAGCCATCTTTGGCATCTTCCAGTGGTATCTTAGGTACACTCTCTGATGGTATCTTTGAGCTTGGCCCAGTGGTATTCGAAGTACATTGCCTCACTAAGGAGGTTGAAGTGGTTGTGCAGTTCCAGGCATCGACTATGGCAGGGTCTTTGAGCTTCTCCATTGCAAACAGTCTCTTTAGTGTGTTTGAGTTTAATCTTCACCCTGACTAGGTAATGGCACAAGCCAACATCTGCATTCCTGAAGACCATTGCATCATGCAAGGATGACCTCCACTCCTGTTTGATGCAAAGGTAGTTGATCTCATTGAAGGTTTCCTCATCTGGTGACTGCCAAGTATGTGGATTTGCCGGTGTTGAAAGTATGTGCTACCAACACATAGTCCATTGTGTTAGCAAAAGGATTCCAGCCATCTACCATTGTCACAGAGGTATTCAGATGATGTGTGGGCTCTGATCATGCCTTCAAATCCATGCCGATCACCTCCCAATTGGGCATTGAAGTCTCCAATCAAGATCTTCAGGTAGTTATTTGGGATGCCATCAAAGATGTCTTGGAGCTGCTTATAGAAGTCATCCTTGTCCACATCCTCTGTGTTCTCTGTTAATGCATATACTTGTACGACAATGAAACTAGCTGTGATAATCCAAGAGTTGACAGATTTCCAACCAACTAGTGCTCTCTTTGCACGTTCACCCAAGATCAAGCCAATGCCCAATTCATGCTTTTCATTGTGTTCCGCATACAAGATGGTCTTACTGTTGCTGGTGATTAGTCCATTCCCTGTCCATCTGGGTTCACTGACATCCAGAGAATGTCTAGTCGATAATTATCAAATTCTCTCAGCAGTTGAGCAAGTCATCCACTTTGATACAATGTCCACACATTCCACATTCCAATTTTTGTGATGTCCTTTACAAATAAGATCGCCTTTGACTTTATGTACTAGACAACAATGTACAACCTATCAGTTTTCTCTAGTCCATCATGTTGTTCGAAAATGATCCCTCCGGTTGACTAGAAATTGTTGAGATACTGCTTATCGTTTTCATAGCAGTTCTGCTTTTTATGAAGTTGGGTTGCTAGCCCAATGCTCAACCCTTTTCCTTTCTCATCCGGGCTTGGGACTGGCAATGCAGGTAGACTGGTGGTAAACCGAGGAAGAAAATCTCTGAAAATGGGTCAGAGGAACAGGACAAAAATTCTAAATTAAAGTTGAAGGCAAATATACAGGAAAGTAATGCTAGCTGCTAAAACAAGAGACAGAGCATATAAGAGATTGAAGGGATAGGGTACAGGTTGAATAGGTAGAGTAGTAGGCTCCCTATTGAAATGTTGGCACTTGAAATGTTGAGTGCCAAAAAGTTGAAAAAGAAGGCTGAAAACCCAGAATAAAGCAACTCTCAAAAAACGCTCTTCTCCTTAAAACTTCGTTTTGCATGGGGCAAGTTCCCCTGCACCCCCTGAACACACACACACACACACATATATATATATATATATATATATATATATATATATATATATATATATATATATATATATATATATACCAACTCTGAAATTGCCATATCTCAGAGAAAAGGGAATATTCCAAGAAATGGCATCTCACATTCAGTCTCCACATTTCGGGACTTATTTTAGTGAGTCCCAACATTTCAAATGGTTGCCACAGTGGTAAGCAGAGTAAAAAAAGCAAACAGAATCGCAAAAAGGAGACAGGTGTTTCACAGATGCATTTTAAAATATAATTACTTTTGAGACAGGAACAAAAGCTTCTTTAGGTTTATAGCAAAATAAAGGAAAGAAGGGAAAGACATGGTCATAGAGATAACCAAAGAAGAGTGAAAAGCAGTAATTTATTTGCTAAATGTTTTAGTCTTACAAAGGAAATGAAGGGGAAAGTGCAATGCATCAGGGAGACCAGCAGACAGTTATTGGGAAAGAAGACTGAAAAGGAATTGTTTTCCCTAAGGGAGGATGAACAATGCAGACCTGATGAGCTGCTTTCTAGAGTCCTAAACAGCCTGGCCAGTTTGTTGGCAATCCCCCTCACATTGACCTTCAGTAGATCTCAGACCACTGTAAAGTGCCATGACTGGAAGACAGAGGTCATATTACTCCCATGCAAGGGGCAACTACAGGCCTAATTAGCTTAACAGTAGCAGGGAAGTCAAAGAGAGAGTCCTGAAGGAAACACTGGTTGCTTTTCTAGAGGGCAGCAATATCCAGGACAACAAACATAAGTTCACTACCAGAAAAACAGTCAAATAATTCTAAAACCATTTTAGGATGGAGTTACAGAAGACAATGACAGTGGATTGTCAGTGAATGTGCTTGACCTCGACTTTGCCAAGAACTTTGACTCTGTCCTCCACAAACAACTGTTAGAAAGATGGGATGGGCTGGGGAGTCCAAGACTAAGGATTCTGATTGTTGTACAGTTAAAGGAAAGGATGGCAGTGGGCTGTCATGAAAAAATCAACTAACTTATATAAAGTGCTTTCTGTAGACAGGGCAATTTATGCAACATGGAGAAAATGTGATACAGAGAGACAGAGAAAGAGCGAGAGAAAGAGAACAAGTTAACTACAAAGAGGAAGCCCTTATTATCTGCTCATTAACATAACTTTGAATCATATTTTTTAAACCACTAGAGCTTTCTGACGTGATGGTGGTAGTGTTTACCATGGTGGCCCTTAGATTGCATTCCCCTACATATACCCCCCCCACACACACATACACACACACACACACACACACACACACACACACACACACACACACACACACACACACACACACACACACACACACAGATTCACTACCTAAGTCCTAAGTGTGACGACACAGGCAAAGAGAAAGAGAGAGGCACATGCATTTAACTGACTCCACTCATGCCCTTACAGACATGCACACATACTTCCGCACATAAACTCACCACCCACCCCCACATCTTCACTGAAATTCACCATGATCGCTTCACTTGGAGTTAGTGGGTAATTTACCATCTTTTGATGGTGTTAAACGTTTCCTCCATCTGTGGAAATGTACACATTTAAGCAATCCTCTGAATCATTCAGTAACATGAATCAAGAGCTGACGGCATTCCTTGGGAAGACTACATGACTAATTAGCATTAGCTACTCTATTATCATGCAGCAAGACCACCCTCCTTGCTGATGCTCCAACTAATGGAAAACCTCAGTGGTAGGGTGGTCTGCAAATCAGAAAGGGTTACTCAGTTTAATTTCTCCAAGTCTTCTGAGTTTCTAATACCATGATGAGAATGGACCCCATTCTTAAATTAAAGTATGATTAAACTTGAGGAAATTAGTACTGTTTCACATTATTATGTTAGCCAAAAGTGCTCTTCATAGCACCCGCAATGTGCCCAGCACCCGCAATGTGCCCAGCAATGACTCTTCCTGCAATTCACATGGAGTTACATATATTAGTAACATACCTAAATACAACTGTAAATTCTTTTTTATAAGACCCATTGCTCCTACTACTATTATAACGGTCTCGATATCCTTCTACGCTGCCCTCATTTCTTCCTGCAAATCTGGTATTTTATGACTTAGTATGTCTCCATACGTAAGACACTGCAATTACTGAGTGTAGCAGTTTCAATGATCAATTCTACTTGTCTTTTTTTTTCATGGACTAATGTAGTTGGTTTTCTCACATCTCTTCTTTGAACTGTTGGTAATGGGTGATCCCATGTGATATAAACTTCATCATTTTCTATAATGCTTATAATGCTCATGTTTCCAATGCTTCTAAACTACTTCAAAATTATGTTTGCACAATCTCCAATCCAACAGTCTTGCCACATTAGTATGCCTTACAGTATGAAGTCCTCATGCCATTAGCGTATCACACCCTGCAACAAGATGTGCCACTGTTTCCAATTCTGTTTTATAAAACCTGCATTTGTCTGTTTCTCCCACATATTCAATGGACTTTGTAAGCCAACATGTATGAAGTCCACTATCCCAGGCTACCAATATTAATTTTTCATCTTTTGATTTAAATTCACCTCTCCTTAACCATTCCTGCATTTGGTCCTGATTGACATGATGTTGTTCCAAGAGATTTTTGAACTTGCAACTATATTTGTCCATTTTCCACATTTCTTGCCTTCTCATCTGATCCTTCACCTTATATTCATTCTTTAGTTTTTTTTGGCATATTCATTTGTTCTCTGATTTTTATCTACTTCTGGCTTAATTTCCATTCCCATTTGACACTCATATGCTTCTGCTCAACTAAGAAGGGAAATCATCTTAGACTTATTCTCCTCGTGTTTTAAAACCTGTGCTATGTTTGGATCTTGTGAGGTCAGCAGATATGTATGCAGTCTTACAACTGCAGATTTATACCTGCAATCAATTTCTAGGAGGCCCATACCTCCTTCAGAATGAGGAATATATAATCTTGGTATACATCGATTTTTATAAATCATTTGATAAGCATGAAGCATTTTTCTTGTTTTCTTGTCCTACTGACCCACACTCCAAGATTCATGAAGTAAATTATTCATGCAGAAGCAGTGGAGCCGCTCCTGCACAGATTATGGCCGCTGAGCAATCCATGAACGTGCCGTTTTGACGTTTACAAGCAGCCCTACACTGTTCCTGCACAGAAAGCTATGCAGTATGCTAATCAGTTCATTTGCTGGTGAAAATCATGCAGATGAGCTGATTTAGCAGTCCAGGAAGCAGGCAGGTCTCCATGCAGGAACAGTGTAAGGTGCAGAAATGTATTCGGTTACTAACCGAATACGTTTCTGCAAAAAAACGGAGCCATGATAGCTCCAATAAAAGCATGTATTAAAGTGGTTGGCCATGCCAAATAAATGTTGTTTTTTGGCTGATCTCTGCCATTTAAGCATAAGGCAGCACCGCGCAAATGGGATGGTGGGCTAAATAAAAAAAGAAGGAGAAAAGTCCATTTTAGATGAAAGCTGCATTTTGCCATTATAGTCAATGGCAAGCAGAGTCAAAACAACTAGGGAGTAAGGCAGTGGGGTATGTTAATGAGGGGACTTGTACTGAATCACAAAATTCTTCTAAGTGTCACACTGCACCTAACCATGTAGGGGCTCTAACACCACCGTGTAGACAGGAGGAGCAACTAACATGAAAAGGGAGTGTGTCATGCTTGCTGTAAGCACATTGGAGCTCTGTTGGCCAAGTTTGAGCTTAGCTAAGCATAGCTAAGCATGGGGGTGTGTTGGAGGCTCTACATACTTATTCCATGAACTGAGGACCGTGTTCGTACCTAGGGGAAGGCCATTTCTTGCTGTTTACACTAGCTAAATAGGTCTGGGTTGCATGCCAGGGCTTAAACAGGAAGGATATAAGAAAAAAAAAGGAAATAGCAGAACAAGGGAAATGCAGTACAAACAGCAATATGGGATACTGCAACACACAATGGAACACTGAAAGCACTCAATAATACAGCTGGCAGGTGGCTGCATGGCCGAAAACAGGAGAAGATGTAAAAAATAAAATAAATAAAGGGCAACAGCACAATAAAGGAAAAATGAAGTAGAAATCACTAATATGGGACTCTTGCAACTCACAATGGGCCAGGTAAAGCACATAATAATACAGATGGCAGGTGGCTGCATAGCTGAAAGTGGGAGGAGATGTAAGTAAAAAATAATTAAAAAAGGGCAACAGCAGAATAAAGGCAATCATACACAAATTACCAATAATGCCTCTAACACTCACAGTGGCCAAATCAAAGCCATGAGTAATATAGGCGGCAGCTGGAATGTATCATTGTCAGCCAATCATACAGGCAGCATCTGCAGCACAACAGAATAAAGTATGGAACACCTTAAAGTCTGTTTTTTCTCACAAACTCTGCACCATTTGTGTATACATGTGGGGGAATTTTAACTGGAAAAATGTTAGGGGCTGCCATTGCTTTGATCCATCAGTATGTGGTAGAGGCTGAGGATGGAGAAGAGTATAATGCTGACAACTGCCACAGACCAAAAAGAAGGAGAAGAGTGTTCAGACTCAGGGTAACCTACCAGGGGCTATATGATCTAGAGATAGTAGAGCTCTACAGGGTGGACAGAGATATACTTCAGCAACTCACTTAACTGTGCCAGCCTCAACTCAGAGCTAGAACCAACAGAGGAGAACCCATCCCAGTGGAAACAAAGGTATGTGTAGCCTTAAGAATTACTATCTACAAGTACTTTCCAAAGACCTACTGGGGACATAATGGGGGTCTCACAGGCATCTGCATCCAGGGTACTCCACCAGTTCCCAGATGCCATGCTACCACATGCCGGTGAGCACATTTATTTCTCCAACACCCATGAGGAGAGGACCAGCAATATGCATCTCTTCCACCATGTAGCAGAATACCCACAGGTACTGCATGCCATAGACTGCAGGTACATCCACATCAAAGCACTACCCGGTGAACAGGGTAGGGTCTACATAAACCGCAAGAGCTTCCCCTCCATCAACTGCCAGGTCATCTGCAATGCCCAGGGCATTATCATGAATGTATGTGCTGACAGCCCTGGAAGCTATCGCAACTCCCACATCTGGCATTCATCATAGCTGTACCAGGCATTTGCCAATGGGGGCATCCTGTATGACTATCTGGTGGGGGATGCTGGCTATGCACTGGAGCCATGGATGATAACACCCATCAGAAATGCACACACACCCACATAGGAACACCATAATGAGGCACACGCACAAACCAGGATCATTATAGAGAGTGCATTTGGGATGCTGAAGTCACAGTTCCGCTGCCTTGACATATCTGGTGGAGCCTTGCAGTACTCTCCAGTCACATGTGCACACATGTTCATAGTATGTGTCATGCTACACAATATGATCCTGCAGAAACAGCTTCAGCAGGAACAGCATGGGGAAGAGCCACACAGCCCACCACCATTGCCAAGGTCCCCACAGGCACAGAGGAACTCACACAAGGAGGTCCCTGAGCCTGCTCCCATAGGCAAATGGAGGCATGCCCAGTATGCTCAGGCCTTGACAAAGAGGCAATGCATAGCATACATACTGACACTGTAAGGACCCCAGGGAGTGACACCGCTCTCTGACTCACACACACAGTAAAATGGATGATACACACATCATATTACCTGTAACTTACCATGTATAGGCAGTGTACTGTGTGCATCCAACATAGACAGCCCTCAAGCACTGTCCTCATAACTGCCGTAAGAACAAGGTAAGTCAGTCTTCTTAACAATAAATGAATGGAATAGTATGTTCTGCTAGCATATCTATGGTAATGCTGCATGCATGCAAGGGAATGGGGTGGCCTACTGGGATAGCAGCACACAACTGACAGCTATGTTGGCCAACAGGAAATTTCTGGCCAAAACAGGCCTCCACACACTATGCAGTAGTACCCAAGGTGGCAAATCCCACTGCAGTATAGGTGTGGGGACATCTAAGTGGGGGGTCATAGGTCACAGGCATGGATGTCAGGGTGGGGGTCCCATAACCACCCCTCATACCCACACAGTAAGTTAACTGCAGAAAACCACAGAGAAATGTCTGGTAAAAGCACACAAATTCTAGCAATGTTGAATTAACCCCCTACAGACTCGCACAGCGATAGCACAGCAGGACCCATAGTTGCAGTAAGGCTATGAAGGGTAAGACTTCTGAAACTCAAATGTATGTCAGTACAATCTGACCTGGGCTCTTTACTGATATGCCTCCAGTCCTCAAGACAGGGAACAATAGTATGGTAAATGGAACCAAAATGTAGAGCAAATATCAGCAGAGTCTGTGCAAATGTGTACAGTGGACAGGTGTGCCCCTTCCCGTATACCCACACAAATGCAGTAACATATATGTTTGCATGGAAATAGCAGCATAATACACATTGGGAGGGCAGTACCAATACACATGAAAACATGTTGCCTGTCCACAATATGCAGTGGTCAATGAGCTATGTGTATGTGTGGTTAATACTGTCTGGATCTGGCCAGCATGTTCTCCTGGCAGTCATCTTGTACTGCCCTAGGTACAATGCTGCCTTTGACAGGGCTGTGTGCAGATAACTGCAGTGCCAACTGTTTTGCATGTCTGTGACACCCACTGCTCTGCCACTGACATACCTGGAAGCCACATTGCTATGGAGAATATGCTACACATATTACTAACATCTTGAAGGATGTGTAGCAGAGGTGCCAAGGCTTTTATGAATATAAGTGTTGTGTGGTACTGTTGCCAGTGGTCATTCTCAATAATCCTTTTTCTAATGTTTGCTTTTACAAATAATGGACATGCCTGCACAGCTGAATGCACTCTGTACCCACAGCCATAACTCCCAACCTCTGACAGCAAGATGTCTGGACAAGGGCAGAAAGAAAAATGGAACAAAGGAACAATGATATGCATATGTTGTAAATATCACCCTTACATACTGAGAAAGCTGGTGGGGTGAGGGGTTTGCAGTAGTGGGAATTGTCTGAAGGTTGTGTATTTGGAAACAGTAATGCCTGTATTATTTTGTAACATCACACTTCAACTATATGTAACTAACTTGCCATAAAAACACAAGTTTACGTAGAAAGGATGAAATCTCTAGCCAAACACCTGGACAACCTGCCAAAAAATGTACAGGTCAGTGGTATGCACATACAAGGATATGACATCTCAGATTAGAAAGATACCACACAAACAGGAGATCCCCAACCAGTATATCACCAGATTGCTGGACTGTTCACACAGCTGTGTGTCATTACTACACTGGCTGTAGCTGCACCTCCCAAATGGCCTTGCAGGCAAGAATTTGCATAGCTTCCCTCATAATATTGGTCTATGCATCATACAACTACTATTCCTCTGGTAAAGCACTGTGATGATCTGAGGATGTCTGACACAATACATTGCAATTTCAGACTACAGATATGTCAGAAAATGTCTGCTAAACCAAACAAGTACCCTGAGGAAAGTCCTGTGTACACCTGAGAGGTATAGCTGTAACACACAAACCCCTGGACTGGAGTACACCTATCTCTGGAATTGAGTCCCTCCCTAACTATAGAAGGTCACATTGGGCATGCTCCTACACTTAGAGAATCACAGGACATGTTGGAACTCACATCGGAATATATGACTGTATTGTGTATATATATGTCTGCGCATACAGACAGCTATGTACACCTCAACTGTCCCCACACACACACATCAGACAGGATTAGCCTCAGCTAGCTGTAAGTGGCCCATATGTGATATAGCTGCATCTGTTGCTTGAGATACACACACATATATATATGGGTAACAGATAACATATGTCAAGCATACACACATACAGATGTGGGGAACTGAGAGAGACAGTGATACAGAGAGAGAGAGGGAGGGAGAGACACAGGGGGACACAGACAGAGTGAGTCACACACACAGATACCCGGAATGGCATACAGTGATGTCCTGCTATGGACAGTGGCATACTAGTTTTAAACAGTCACACGTGCCAGCATAAAAGGTGAGCCCAATTTTGTAACATTACTGAGGTTGAGTTTATAATATCACATCACCTGCCTGTGTGTGTGTGTGTGTGTGTGTGTGTGTGTGTGTGTGTGTGTGTGTGTGTGTGTGTGTGTGTGTGTGTGTGTGTGTGTGTGTGTGTGTCTCCATAGGTCCAAATATTAGGAGACTCTTCCCACTCAGTGCACTTCACGTTGCCCTACTTCACAAGATCTGCTGCTTTCATTCAACTTAGAAGTACCATTGGACACTGATCACCCCTATAAGCTCTGTAACGCATGTGATAACTTTGTAACACTATAGTAGAAACAACAAGATAGGTAGGAGTTCTAATCTCAATACTGGCAACTGTGTGTGTTTGTGTGTGTGACAGTTGTGTATGTGAGAGTGAGTGTGTGTGTGTGTGTGTGTGTGTGTGTGTGTGTGTGTGTGTGTGTGTGTGTGTGTGTGTGTGTGTGTGTTTGTTTGTTTGTAGGTGAAACAGTTTTAGGCTATTCCCACTCACAACACTTCCCAGGTCTACTTTATGCATTCAAAACACGAAAAACCCGAATCCAAATAGCGCAACACATAAAGAGCGAACCGCGAATACGTCGAACATACTAAAGCATGAAATTTAAAACCTCAAACCGTCATAGATGGCCAACCCACCACCCGCAACACACTACCTACCCAAACACAATAAAAAAATACATACATACACTAACCAAAACCCTACTTCTAACCCTAAATTAAAGCACCAAAACCCTGCTGCTAACCCTACACTAAACCCCACATACACAACTATCTATGCACGATCCTTAACCCCTCCCTAACCCTAAAGTCCGTAACTACTGCACACTTCCCCTACAGAGTTATACCCAAACAAACTAAATATTCCACATACATACACTTAACAAAACCCTACACTAAACCTTACATACATTACCTACACAAAACCTTACATACACTACCTACCTATGCACTTACCTAAACCCCTCCCTAACCCTAACGTCTGTAATTATCGCACACTTACCTTACGGAGCTATACCGCAGACGGGCCAACTATGCAAATTCGATATTTCCACTTTCGCAGTTTCATTAGTTCAACATACTCGTGGTTCGCTCTTTACATGTCACGCTATTTGGATTCGGGTTTTTCAGCTTTCGAGCACATAAAGTAGACACCACTTCCCAGCACCCCACTTTATCACTCCTGCTGATGTCATTCCTCTTATCAGCACTTTTGGCCAGTTGTCAGCCCAGTTAGCTCTGTAGCATGTGCGATAACTGTGTAACACAATAATACAAATCACTACCTAGACATGTGTTCTAATCTCAGATCTGGCAAATGAGTGTATGTTTGTAAGAAGACTTATTTTGATAAGTTATCCACCCACTGGCCTACTGTATCAGTCATGCAGATGTCACTCCCCTTATAGGTTCATAGGTGTGTACTAGTCTAAAGGCCCTGGAGCTGTTAAAAGCCTAGCCCATAGAACTGCCTTGCCATTGTGCCACCCGATGTTAGTTCCCAGTGACCCCATCAAGTAGAGCCACTGGAGTGATCCCTGGGATGAACTTTCTATTACCCATCCACTCATCAAGATCTCTCTGGAACAGGGTCATCTAGGTGCTTTGCTTGACATGAATGAGAAGTCTATTCCAGGGCATGTGCAGTCTCTGAGTAAGTAAGCTGTCCCTCCAGCATGTTGTGTTGATTGTGGTAGTGAGGTCGAGGTCCCTGCAGTGTGTGGTGCAGAGAAATTGGGATGTCTTTAGATGTAGCATGTCTTTAGATGTAGCATTTGTAAAAGAGCTGGGTCAGACATGGCTCTGCAAGTCAAGCAGAGATCACCTCTAAGTAAGTGATATGAGACAGAGAATAGCTGGAGTTTTTTGACTTTGTCTGTGTAGGACATGTGTTTAATGCCTAGGATCCTCATTGTGAGGTACTTATGTGGCCTCTCCAGCTGTTGCAGGTGTCTAGTAAGGTACATGCCAAATGGGTCATTATACTTGATGATTGGTCTAATGGAAGAAGAGTACACAGAGATGATGACCTCCTTCTTCCTGGATGCAAAACCCTTGGTAATGAGATGTGTCACATAGAAGGATTTCCTGACCACAGTGGCAAAGTGGTAGTTAAAGGATAGGTTGCTGTCAACCTGTGTCCTCAGATCACTTATAATACCTACAGTGTTCAGTGGGCTCCCATCGATGTGGTACTTAGTGGGAACTGAGATTTTACCAAAGGGGCTGATGATGCATTTTGTGGTGTTAAGCTTGAGGCCATGGTATTCACACCTATCAGTGGTCTCAGTGATTCCTTTCAGTAGGATGTCTGCATCACTTGTGGAGTTAATGATGGTTCCCAGCTTACAGTTGCCTGTGAACCTGGTCAGCCAGAGTTCCTTTGTGTTGGCCTGGACTCCTGAGAAGTACATGCTGAACAGGAGAGTATCCAGGACTGATCCCTGTGGGACTCCACTCATGACTGGCTGGCAGTCTGACTTGGAGCTCACTACTTTCACACTGTGTGTTTTATCTGTGAGCCAATTTGCAACCCCCCCCCAGTGATATAGGGGTTGATGCCTAGTTTGGTGGGTTCATCCATAATTCCTGACTGAGGAATGGTATCAGAAGCCTTGGCCAGATTGATGTAGGATGTATGAAGTGCCTTACTGTCATACACAGCCCTGATGACTGATTCAAAGACATCAACCAGGTTGAGCAGGCATGATCTCCCTTACACAAAGCCAAACTGTGTGAGGTCCAGAGTTAGGAGATTACCTATATGTTTGTCAATCAGGTCCCTGATGATGTACTCCATAGCTGTACATATCAGACTCGTCAGGCTACTGGACTGATAATTTCTAGGGTCTGTAGTTGCCACACCTTTATGGAGAGGGATGACTGTAGCAGTGTGCTATTTGGGAGGGACAAAGCCTGAGGTGAGCCTGTGACTATACAGGGCACGCAGATGTATTGCCAGGTATCTTTGTAGTTCATGTAGAACACAGCCAGGGATAATTTGGGGTGCCATGGAAACTGTATTCTTGCCTGTGGACAACTCAGGTGTAACCTGGGTGGCAGTAATCCTGGGTGCCTGGAATTTTTCTGGCATTCTGATTGTTCTCCTGGGGGGGAGGGGTAAAGCTGGCACTGAATGTGTTGGCAAGAATGTTGGCAATATCAGTTGGTTCAGTATAGGAGGTAGTATTGTGCTATAACTCAGAACACTTCTGGGTATTGACATGGAAGTTCTTGATATCACTAACAAAGGATGTGTGATTGTTGTCAGTGTCTGCTGCAATTCTGCCATCATAGGCAGCTGTAGATGATTTCATGAGGAATCTCAAGTTGTTGTTGGGGCTAATAAGTGAGTTTTACCATTCTTGGGACTCCACCTTTTTTCTCCAACAGTTTCTTCCTTCTCTTGTACAGGTTATTAATGGCAGGGGACCACCAGATTGGCCTCCAGTGTTTGGAGGAGTGTCATAGTTCTGTTGGGTATGGCTAGTTCCATACATTGATATACATGTTTGTACAGTGCATTAGCGTATGATTCGGCAGTCATACAGGTATTTTTCATTGGCATGGGTGCTGTGAAGTTAGCCACCTCTGTTCTTATGAGACCAAAGTCAACTTTGGAGATGTTTTGCAAGGTGGTTACCTTTGTGGGGGTGTGGGTGAGATGTGGATTTCCATGGTGATTACTCTATGTTGGATCTGACCAGGTAGCGATTGACTAATGTTGTCAAGCAATGGTCCCATATGTTAGTAATCAACACAGGTCAAGGATGGTGCTTCCTCTACTGGGTGTCAGAATGAGCTGGTCCCGGGCATTGGAACTGATGAATTCCAGGAAGCGTTGGGCCAGTGTATTGGTGCTTGAGTCTCTTACACAGCTGATGGAGGGGTAGTTGAACTCTCCTAGTATGAGAGTGTTGGGTTGGACCTTGATAGTTTCCAGGGTGTTGAAGAATGTGGATTGAAAGTCTCGGCACATGGATGTGGATCTATAGCAGGGTATGACCTGGATTGCACTATTACCCATGTCAGTTGTACCTGAAGTATCTCAGATGCCATATGCTGTGATACTACTCTGGATGTATGCATATCCATTATTAATGCAGAGACATCACTGCTTTTGTAGCTGTGGTCCTTGTTTTGGGGCTGACAGGTGTGGAATGAGTTATAGTCTGGTAGTGCAGGGGTGCTGTCCGCTGTTGTTAACCAGATCTCCATTACAGCACAAATGTCAATGTTCTCCATTTTGAGGAGTGCTTCAAGTGGCTGCATCTAGAGATGTAGATGTCTAGTACTGAGCAGCATGACCCCCTGATTGCATATATGTATAGCTGTTATGGTGGTAATTTGAGTTGGAACACTGCCTAAAAAGGCACTATAGGGGTGGCAAGACACTTTGCCAGTACCTGAAAACCCAGGGGTGGCAGATGCAGGCCATCTCTGGCAAGCCATAGCAGTCTGTCAATCATGTCATCACAAGCAGGCAGATGCTGTAACACATGAGAGTGACACCAGACACTTAAGCCAATTGTTGAAGTCAGTCTTTTGTTGTTTGTACTGCGGTATCATTCTTGGTGACAGTAGTATACTCTTCAGGGCTACTGTCATACCTGCCTGGCCCACATAATCTGAGAGCTCCACCATGTCTCTTTTCATATAGTCTATGGAGGTGCATCTCAGGTCATTCACACACACATGGACAATGATAGAGTAATACTTGTAGTTGTGGAGTGGCCTGACTGGGTGTGTTATGTGTTGGATTCTGGCACCTGATAGACAGCTGGCTATTACCTCCTCCATGTTCAACCTAGTTTGTGGGGCATCTGTGTGCCTCACTATTGATTCACCTATGATTACTGTATCAGGCAATGTGGTTGGCCTTTGGGGCTTAGGTTGAGGGGCACACTGTGTAGGTGAGATATGTGCCCTGTGGTTTGTGCTGTGTTGTGGTGGTTGAGTGGGTGTCTGTCTTGGTGGTCTCCACTGTTTGGGTAAATGTCTATTGAGTACCTCTGAGAAGGTGGGTGTGTGGTTATTGTTTGTATGTCAGAGCTGTGATAGTGGGTGTTCTGCAGGGGTATGTGTTCCATGTGGTGTGTTGCAGGTGTTGACTTTTCTCCTCTTGACCAGCTAGTCCACTCTTAACTGGAGAGTGCGTATCTTCCAATTTGGTGATATAGAGTTATCTCTTACAAGTCTGAGTGTTGAGAGGTAAGAGGAGAGGGTTGTCTGTGTACATGAGGCAGTTGCAACAGTGCCTCAGAATGCCCAAGTGCACCAGGTTAATTGGCAAAAGCACAGAGAACTGCACATTAATCATGTCAGGAGGGGTGGTCATAACTACTAAGTACTGGAGCTAATTCTGTGAGGAATGACTACTGCTGATGGCTCAGATGTGCTAGAATAATTGATTAAAAAAACTGTTGAATTGCAAAGCTATCAGGCTATTTGAAGTGCAGGAGAGAAAGAACTAGCAAGATCTAAGGGAAAACTGAAGGCAGACTATCTGGCACCTGCAATAGTTTACCTCAGCTGTGTAGTTATCAACACCTTTTGGCCAGTTGTCAGCCCAGTAAGCTCTGTAGTGCAAGTGATAACTGTGTATCACTATAGTACAGATAACTACATATGGAGGGGTTTTAATCTCAATACTGGCAAGTGTGTGTGTGTGTGTGTGTGTGTGTGTGTGTGTGTGTGTGTGTATTATATACAGTGTGGGTTATACCATTTTGAGTTGTGTACCACCCTGTAAACTTCCCATCAGTCTACTTTACTAGGCCTGCTGATGTCATTCACTTTAGAAGTATGTTGGGACTAGGGGAAATCATGTAAGTTTTGTGGCACATCTGATAACTGTGTAACACTATAGTAGAAATAACGAAATAGGTAGGGATTCTAATCGCAATACTTGCAACTGTGTGTGTTTGTGTGAGAACCAAATACTATGGGGGTTATACCATTTTGAGTTGTGTACCACCCTGTAAACTTCTCATCACCCTACTTTACTAGGCCTGCTGATGTCATTCACCTTAGAAGTACCTTGGGACTAGGTGAAACCATGTAAGCTCTGTGGTGCATCTGATAAGTGTGCAACACTATAATATAAATAACTAGATAGGTAGGAGTTCTAGTCTCACTACTGGCAACTGTTTGTGTGTGTGTGTTTGCATGAGAATCATATACTGTGGGTGTTATACCATTTTGAGTTGTGTATCAGTCTCTAATCTTCCCATCACATTATTTTACTAGGCCTGGTGATGTTATTCCCCTTAGAAGTACCTAGGGAGTACACGAAATTATATAAACTCCGTGGAGCATTTGATAACTGCTGTAACACTGTAGTAGAAATAACTAGGTAGGTAGGGGTTCTAATCTCACTACTGGCAAGTGTTTGTGTGAGAGTCATATACTGTGTGTGTGTTATAACATTTTGAGATGTCTACCACCCTTTAAACTTCCCATCATACTACTTTAGAAGGCCTGCTGATGTTATTCACCTTAGAAGTACCTTTGGACAATTTGAAATTATGTAAGCTCTGTGGCGCATCTGATAACTGCATAATACTGTAATACAAATAATTAGATAGGTAGGGGTTCTAATCCCCAGACTGGTAACTGTGTTTGTGTGTCTTTGGGTGAAGATCATATCCTGTTTGGCTGATACCATTTTGACTTGTGTACCATCCACACCTGTTTACCACCTCTCAATGCCATTAATTTATTCAGTGTGGTAATGGCATCTGCCTCACATGCAGCATGTTACACCATTGTGCACGCCATACTAGTCCTCTGTACAGATGTCTATGGAATATACAAATGTTTGCAAACTATATGTAGTCTGTGTCCCTTACCAATGCTCATGTATATGATATTGTTGCCAAATTGGCCACAGTTTGCATAGTGACACACATGCCAGCATCAGGCATCATACCTGACTGAAACATCATGCTGATATGACATCTGCTACACTATTACTTGTCCAGGATTGTAGGAGCAATACATGAATCCACATCTTTTTTCTGGTGGGTTACCTTACCATCCATGAATGCATTCAGAACATTACGTGTTGTAAGAGGTGGCATGTCATGTCCCATGCATATAATCTATCTGGGGCATGTCATGTGTATGTAGTAGTACAGTACATCTAGGTGGAAATGTAGGTTTACTAATCTGTCTATTCCCAGCTGTGTTTATGTTACTGTGTCCACATCCCCCATGTCAGTCCTTAGTGTGTGTGTGTGTGTGTGTGTGTGTGTGTGTGTGTGTGTGTGTGTGTGTGTATGTGTGTGTGTGTGTGTGTGTAAAAGATATACCATTTTGTCTCCCTGTTCCACCCAGTGAACTCAAGAACACATACCACAAACATCTCATACACAGTATCATGCATGCCTTCATCAACTGCATCAGGGTTGAGTGTATGGGAAAGAAATGGCAGGGCCAACAGGTGTTGGCAGGTGAATTTGTTGCAGTTAATGTAATGGCTACACTTGTGAGGGACCTGCTGACAGTACTGCAGTAACCTGTTCTGTATGTATGAGCCTGTGGTACTACACAACACTGAGTTGACATGTCTGAAGGCTACCTGTCTGTGACAAGGGGTATTTATGCAAGGTCACACTGTCTGACAACAATGTCCCTCACACACTGTTGCATGCATACACACTTGGTACATGTACATATAAAGCTGTACCTTGCCTATGACATGGTTGATGTATTCCTACTCTGCCATACTCCCTCTCGGGAATGTCTGCAGGGCCACAGCCTGCAGACACACAGACACCTGGAACACAGAATACAGCATGTTAGACTACATTCAGTCAGTGGTACTAACAGCAATAATGCATCCTGGCTAATAAGGTACATACTTCTGTATGTGTACCCATAAGAAATGCAAGCAGACAACACCGTACATAGTATTACATAGCTACACTGTACTATATTCACCCTTTGCATCAGACTCATATTAGCATGTCCCTGCATCAATGGTATGGATGACAGGGATGTGGCAGAGGTATCATCATATGCACAGGGTGTGGTATGGGTTTGCCAGAGGTCTGGGCCATATGATATCATATGCGTGTGTTTGTGGGGTGGTCATTAAATGGGCTGTGCAGGGGTGGTGTGTGTCTGTGTGTGTGTGTGTGTGTGTGTGTGTGTGTGTGTGTGTGTGTGTGTGTGTGTGTGTGTGTGTGTGTGTGTGTGCGTGTGTGTGTGTGTGTGTGTGTGTGTGTGTGTGTAGGTGACTTGTTTGATGGTGATGTGTTTGTATTTGTATGCACACAGTCACACCATGTGGCTACCCTACACAGGGGTAGTTTGGACAGGTGTGGGTCATACATGACAGGGTGTACAGTTCACAGTCTCCGGCCATGGACACAGGAACTGGTCCTGCCAGGGGTCTCATTGGCCCCACTAGGGCCAGGTCTGGGTGCAGTACTACTCCCCAATGGTGACCGCTGTCTGCTGGATCCACATCCCTGTTGGGACCAGCCAGGACCACATGCCCATGGTCTGCTGTGTGATGGTATGGACAGCAAACCTCCTTCAGTAGTGCTGGTGGTACTGCCAGTATGGAAACATGATGGTGCATGGCCACGTAGACCCTCAGCTGATCGTGGTGCTGCCCTATGTCCATGTGGCTGCTGGCCATCCCTGCCAAATGCTCAAGCACAGATATTCCACTGTCAAGGAATGCCAAGATCTCCTGCCACCATCCATCCATGACCTCAGTATGCTCACGGGTGGCCACAGTGAGTTCACGAGTATCACCATGGACACCAGGGATGTGCTCATCCACAACCCTGCATATATGTTTGGTGTTAAATTCATTACGTGCCTGTGCCTCCATGATGGCCCAAAACATGCATCTGGTGACTGCTGCTGTGGCACTTGCAACAGGGGCATGATGGGCTGCAATCCTCCTCCCAGCAAGCCTGCACATCTGCCTGTATGGGACCTCGCCAGCACTCTGGCTATGGCTGGTGCCTGCACCCTCACTTGCCATAGTCACCACACTAGTCTGTTCCATGCCACCACTCACCAACTGTCCATTATCTGTGGCCATTGCTGACAAGGTATGTGTGGGCATTGTGACTGTGTGCAGGGATGGGGTTGATAACAGTGGGATGCCAACCAATGGCACAGATTCAGCCCCTGACTAACTCACTTGTGCCACAATAGGAGCATCATCATGGTCAGAGTCTGCAGAGACACTGACATCAGGATCAAAGCTGGAGGGACTGCGACCACCATATCCACCTGTGAGGAAAAAACAACATGTGTAAATTACTACCTGCACTATAAGATTTCCTGGTATACACACACACACACACACACACACACACACACACACACACACACACACACACACACACACACACACACACATATACAGGTGAGGTGTCTCAAAGGTATTGCACAAACTCACATTAGCCAGCTGGGGACATTCACGGCACACAGTCAGACAATAACATACACACTCTGGACAGACCCTCAGCATCATGCAGTGCAGCCCTTTCCACTTACTGTTACTACTAATATATACCTTTGGGATACGTGAGTGGTGTTAGCAGGTGATGGGGCTTCACCTAGCAGATCCACCAAATAGACCAGCAAGGCAGAATGGAGTTGAATTCCATTTATTTATTTGTACCATAACAGACTAGTTTCGGCAAAAGTGCCTTCTTCAGTGTAGGACAAGAAATTCAAGTTCCTTATACTCATCAATTTAAATATAAACCATGAGCCAATAGGGCAAACAGGCTCATTAATATTAATAAATGAAAACATATATTTATGTTTTAAACATATAGTGATGTCAAAACACAATATGCGACTCTGTGATACGAAACAGTCATAGAACAGGACATGTCAACCATAATAATATTACAAAATTATATTACAGTTGAAATGATATGACATGATATATATAGGTGTATGAAAACATATACATTTCTAACCATAAACCTCTATTATTAAGCAAAAATGGGTCAATAACAACAGTATTAGTTCCTCATATCCAATACCTATATGTTCAACAATTAGCACTAAAGCTGTACAAAGTATTGCACTCAAATGAAAGACAATCAAAACAGAAAACATTACAATCCCAGAAGTGGAAAAACAAAATAATATAAAATAATATAATTAACATATATGTAAATATATGTATAATTGAGTCTGTAAATAGATACTCTCCATATTAACATTATCGATTTCACATGTGAACTATCTATATGGACTTATTTTAACTACCCAGACCCCCATATTACCATTATTGCTGTCCATAAACCCAGATAGCTTAATATAGCACACAAAGTAGGACCAGCTACAGGTTGTATAGTATACATTGTATGCAAATATATATGGGAATTTCCAAGGTCCAGATAGCCCAAACCTCAGTAATAAAATAGATCAACAGGGTTATTGAGAACTACACATAACCTGCTATAAGTGATCATTTAAACCCGGAGGGAACAAAGCCCCCAAAGTGGTAATCCAATACTTTTCTTTTTGATCCAATAAACCATGCCAGCCTTGTTTGTTGGTTCTATCCCCAGAAATACGATCAATGACCATGAAATTAAATTTTGCCTGTGGATGTTTACGTGTGTGTTGATATGGGGCATTAGTCTCCTTATGGTTCCTAACATCACTACGATGTGCATTCATTCTATATCTCAATGCTCTGGAAGTTTGGCCTACATAAAATGCCCCACAATAACAAGAAGCAAGGTACACCACCCAATCACTGCTGCAATTCCCAAAAATTTTTATTTTAAATATCCTACTGGTATTACGACTGGAGAACTCCTTAGATTTGAGCATGTATGAACAGGAACCACAATGTCCACAGGGAAAAGAACCAAAAAGTTCATCACCATGTAATGTTAGTTGTTTGTGGATAGTCCTCCCACTTGCCATGTGCTTAAAGTGTGATAGATAGGAACCCAAGGTTTTGCCCCGCTTGTATGAAAATTGACATCGTGGCCCCAAAATAGTTCGCAATTTATCATTAGCCAGTAGGATATTCCAATTTTTGTTAATAATGTTCCTAACCATGTTAATATTTCTCCCATAAGTTGTGATAAACCTGACACAGGTGCCATGAGATGTTAAATTTTTGTTCTTATTTTTGTATTGCAACAGTTCTTCCCTGTTTAAACAGTTGGCTCTGCTTCGGGCACTCACAATATCATGTCGGTCATATCCTCTATTGGTAAACCTCTGACTAAGATCCCTGCTGGCTGATAAGTATTCCTCTTCATTAGAACTAAGGCTTAATTCGTATGAATTGAGATATTGGAATGCTTTTAATGGTGTGACGGGGATGTAAACTTGAGGCATGTAGCAAGGTGTTATATTGTGGGTACTTGCGAAAAACTTTAGTAGACAAGGTGTGATCTGGGTTCCTATAGACACTGACATCCAAAAAATTGATAGTATTTTTATCACATGTCAACGAGAACTCCAGTCCCCATACATTGTCATTAAGATATTCAACAAATTCCTGCAAGTACCCCACATCCGCACGCCACACCAGCCAGCAGTCGTCAAGGTAACGTCTCCAAATATCCATCTCTACCTGAAAAATGTTGTGCGATGTATCATATATCATGTATTCTTCAACATAGGCCATAAAGAGGTCGGCATATATAGGAGCAAAAGATGCTCCCATAGCTGTTCCTTGTAACTGCCAATAGCATTGGCCTTGGAAATACAGAACATTCTTGTTGAGAACATGTTCCGACATACAGATCAAAAGAGTATTAAACCCAGGTGTATATAGATTTGCCCTTTCCAGCCAATATTGGATAGATTGCAACCCCGCCCAGTGTGGTATGCTCGTATATAATGATTTAACATCTAATGTGCATAAATACCATTCAGGTTCCAATTGGGTATCCTTAATAAGCTGCAAAAATTGTGTGGTACCCTGTAATCTGGATCTTATGAGGCCTAATAGTGGTTTGAGATATTTAGTAAGAAAGGCTGATAATGGTTCTGTCAAAGAGCCTATTCCAGAGACAATTGGTCTGCCCGGTGGTTTTGTCAGGGATTTATGAATTTTGGGTAAAAGATACAATATCTGTTTCGAGGGTTCAGAAACCATAAGTGAGGCCAAACACTTCTTGTTAATAATGCCCTCCTCACAGGCCAGTTGCAAAAAGGAATCAATCTCTTCCTTGAAGACAGACGTAGGATCTAGGGACATGTGCATATAACATTTGGCATCAGACAATTGGGTTAGCCCTTCCTGTACGTAATCGGCAGTGTTCCAAATCACAACTGCACCTCCCTTGTCCGCAGGGACAATAACTACATCTTTATTGTTACATAAATTATCCAACGCTACTCTGTCCTCAGGTGTTGAAAAATCATAAGATCCAGATTACAGGATACCACACAATTTTTGCAGCTTATTAAGGATACCCAATTGGAACCTGAATGGTATTTATGCACATTAGATGTTAAATCATTATATACGAGCATACCACACTGGGCGGGGTTGCAATCTATCCAATATTGGCTGGAAAGGGCAAATCTATATACACCTGGGTTTAATACTCTTTTGATCTGTATGTCGGAACATGTTCTCAACAAGAATGTTCTGTATTTCCAAGGCCAATGCTATTGTCAGTTACAAGGAACAGCTATGGGAGCATCTTTTGCTCCTATATATGCCGACCTCTTTATGGCCTATGTTGAAGAATACATGATATATGATACATCGCACAACATTTTTCAGGTAGAGATGGATATTTGGAGACGTTACCTTGACGACTGCTGGCTGGTGTGGCGTGCGGATGTGGGGTACTTGCAGGAATTTGTTGAATATCTTAATGACAATGTATGGGGACTGGAGTTCTCGTTGACATGTGATAAAAATACTATCAATTTTTTGGATGTCAGTGTCTATAGGAACCCAGATCACACCTTGTCTACTAAAGTTTTTCGCAAGTACCCACAATATAACACCTTGCTACATGCCTCAAGTTTACATCCCCGTCACACCATTAAAAGCATTCCAATATCTCAATTCATACGAATTAAACGCCTTAGTTCTAATGAAGAGGAATACTTATCAGCCAGCAGGGATCTTAGTCAGAGGTTTACCAATAGAGGATATGACCGACATGATATTGTGAGTGCCCGAAGCAGAGCCAACTGTTTAAACAGGGAAGAACTGTTGCAATACAAAAATAAGAACAAAAATTTAACATCTCATGGCACCTGTGTCAGGTTTATCACAACTTATGGGAGAAATATTAACATGGTTAGGAACATTATTAACAAAAATTGGAATATCCTACTGGCTAATGATAAATTGCGAACTATTTTGGGGCCACGATGTCAATTTTCATACAAGCGGGGCAAAACCTTGGGTTCCTATCTATCACACTTTAAGCACATGGCAAGTGGGGGGACTATCCACAAACAACTAACATTACATGGTGATGAACTTTTTGGTTCTTTTCCCTGTGGACATTGTGGTTCCTGTTCATACATGCTCAAATCTAAGGAGTTCTCCAGTCGTAATACCAGTAGGATATTTAAAATAAAAATTTTTGGGAATTGCAGCAGTGATTGGGTGGTGTACCTTGCTTCTTGTTATTGTGGGGCATTTTATGTAGGCCAAACTTCCAGAGCATTGAGATATAGAATGAATGAACATCGTAGTGATGTTAGGAACCATAAGGAGACTAATGCCCTATATCAACACACACGTAAACATCCACAGGCAAAATTTAATTTCATGGTCATTGATCGTATTTCTGGGGATAGAACCAACAAACAAGGCTGGCATGGTTTATTGGATCAAAAAGAAAAGTATTGGATTACCACTTTGGGGGCTTTGTTCCCTCCGGGTTTAAATGATCACTTATAGCAGGTTATTTGTAGTTCTCAATAACCCTGTTGATCTATTTTATTACTGAGGTTTGGGCTATCTGGACCTTGGAAATTCCCATATATATTTGCGCATACAATGTATACTATACAACCTGTAGCTGGTCCTACTTTGTGTGCTATATTAAGCTATACGGGTTTGCGGACAGCAATAATGGTAATATGGGGGTCTGGGTAGTTAAAATAAGTCCATATAGATAGTTCACATGTGAAATCGATAATGTTAATATGGAGAGTATCTATTTACAGACTCAATTATACATATATTTACATATATGTTAATTATATTATTTTATATTATTTTGTTTTTCCACTTCTGGGATTGTTATGTTTTCTGTTTTGATTGTCTTTCATTTGAGTGCAATACTTTGTACAGCTTTAGTGCTGATTGTTGAACATATAGGTATTGGATATGAGGAACCAATACTGTTGTTATTGACCCATACTTGCTCAATAATAGTGGTTTATGGTTAGAAATGTATATGTTTTCATACACATATATATATCATGTCATATCATTTCAACTGTAATATAATTTTGTAATATTATTATGGTTGACATGTCCTGTTTTATGACTGCTTCGTATTACAGAGTTGCATATTGTGTACTGACATCACTATATGTTTAAAACATAAATATATGTTTTCATTTATTAATATTAATGAGCCTGTTTGCCCTATTGGCTCATGGTTTATATTTAAATTGATGAGTATAAGGAACTTGAATTTCTTGTCCTACACTGAAGAAGGCACTTTTGCCGAAACTAGTCTGTTATGGTACAAATAAATAAATGAAATTTAACTCCGTTCTGCCTGCTGGTCTATTTGGTGGATCTGATATTTGGTTTGGACCGTGCATACCCCCTTGCATAGGATTTGGTTTGGTTTGTTCTAGCTTCACCTAGCACACACACTGCACCCATGTAAACATTATTGCTGTTCACCTATATAGCACTGTGGCAACTCCGACAGAACATACCTCCCAACTGTACAGAGTTTTAATGAATGTCTAGATGCCTGGCTCATATTTTTGGTCTGCTCCCCATAACTCCTGCATTTGTCTGATAAATTACTGGGATAACCTGTGGAAGGGTGCCACTAATTAATATCATAATTTGAGGTGCAGACTGCATAATCTGCATCACATGTATGTTAAAACAAAGGCAGTTACTCAAACAACTTTGCAAGCTTACAGTGGATATAGTAAGTGCACACACCCCTGTTAACATGCCAGGATTTTGTGATATATCACATGAGACGTCAGAAATCAGGTCATACCATTGCCCTCATTTCATATGACATACAACCTGTGCAATCCAACTGAAGAACATACACATCAGTCATGGGTAACATATGGTAATACAATAGGTACAATAGGCTGGTTGCATGAGTGTGCACACCCTTAAAGTAATACTCTGTAAAAGCACCTTTTGATTTAATCACAGCATTCAGTACTCTTGAGAATGTGTCTATCAGCATGGCACATCTTGACTTGCCAATGATTGTACACTCTCCATTGCAAAATACCTCTAACTATGTCAAATTGCAAGAGCATCTCCTGTGCACTCCCCTCTTTAGGTCACCCTGCATATTTTCTATTGGATGTAGGTTTGAGCTCTGGCTGGGCCAGTGCAGAACATTGCATGTGTTCTGGTGAAGCCATCCTTTTGTTGATTTGGATGTATAGTTTGGGCCATTGCTGTGTGGAAAGGTGGAATTCCTCTCCATCCAAAGCTATGTGGCAGACACCAGAAGGATTCGCGCCATAAGGGACTGGTGTTTGGAACTGTTAATAATACCCTCCAACTTGCCTACAGCTCCAGTTCCAGCTTGTGAACAGCAACCCCAAAGCAGGACATCTCATGTTTCACCATGGGGGTGGTGTTGTTGTGGTGATGTGCAGTGATGTTATTGTGCCATACAAACCTGTCAGAATTGTGGCCAAAGAGTTCAACCTTGGTCCCATATGACCATAACACATTTTCCCACTTGCTTTTTGGAGACCTGATGTATTGCTTTCAAACTTTTTCCAGGCCTGGATATTGTTTGGTGTGAGGAACTGCTTCCATCTTCCAACTCTACCCTATAGGTGAGACCTATGGAGACCACAGAAGATTTTTGTCATATGTAGTACACACCCAGTACTTGCCAGAGATCCCTGCTACTCCTTCACTGTTGCTGTGGGGCTCCTGGCAGCCTCCCTGGCCAGTTTTGGTGTTGCATTCACATATAATTTGGAGGGATGTCCACTCCTTCACAATGTCACTGTAGCCCCATATTTTCACCACCTTTTGATGACTGTCTGCACTGTGTTCCATGGTATATACAATTCTGTGTAAATGTTTTGGTACCCTTCTCCAGGCTAATACATCTCAAATATGTGGTTCCTTAGCAGCTTCATCAGCTCTCTGCAGACCATGGCTGTTGCTGTAGCCAAGCAATAGCCATGGTCTGCATAGAGCTGATGTTCGGATAATCCTGGTAGGACAGCTGACAATTATTTGCTGTCAATCAAAGAGTGCCTGTAATTGATGGCAGGTGTGTACCCAATAAGATGTAATGCTGTAGTTATATCAAAAGCTGCATCAACACAATATTAGCTTCAGCCTGTGCACACATATGCATTTAGGTTGCTGTACAATTGTTATGTGTCATAATTGGTCCCATAACAGATTTGTTTGCTGTGCAATTTAATTATACAGGTTATAGGTCACATGACAGGTTGGCAGGATTTTGAAATTGTCTATTGTGCTCTCATTTTTGTATATCACAAATACCTGATATTCTAACAGGTGTGTACACCATTTATATGCACTGTATAACACTAATTTATACAATTTGAACCTAGGATTTGGCCTTTGTCCCCCCATTTTGTCAGTCATTGTCCAGATGTCCTGCAATGACAGGTTGTGAGGTATGCTACAGATATGTGACATCTCCTGCAAATAAGCCCCTGTGATGACCACCGTGATGCAATGCAGTAAACACCGCCACAACTGAATGTACAGATATTGCCCAATGGCTGAGCGTAACAGTTGTGTGCATGGTCACATGCATGACCTTAACATGCCTGGGGTACTGGTGAGCCACAACAGGAAACTCCCATACTTACTGGCTTCACGATGCTGTCCCATGTGCAGACCAGAAGGGCCTGTGTAGTTGTGTGGGAGAGGTAATGTCAGCAGATACATATATGGCATTGGTACAAGATGAGTGCTATGTTTCTGCACAGGTACAGTACACACTCTATGATATTACACAATTTGCCATCCTTCACCATAGATGTGCACTTGTGTGCATTACTAAACCCCACACACTAATCCATTTTTCACTGACACATGCATCTAGAGACTCTATAGAAGACAGTTTCACTGCTACCTCATTACATTTATGTGCACTTTGGCCTTACCTGTATGCTCCTTACCTGTTGCCTGGGTGTCACCCACCTCCACGACTAGTGTTTCACATGTCTGATGTTGTGTGGGGGCTACCCAGAAGTTCACAAAGAGCTCCTCTGCTGGGTAAATGGGGCCTGTGTGGCTGGACCCCCACCAGTAGCAGTACGGTCCCTCACTACAGCAGCAGCCCTTTGCTAGGCACAACATATCAGGTCAGTTGCTCTATGCCTAACCTGATCGTATGTTTGTCCATGGTGGCCCAAGATGTTCACTCTGTTGACAAGCTCATCCCACAGGGCAGTCTACACCAGCAGATTTTGCCAGCTACAGCCAAAAAGAACAGCATAGTGTGTTATCACAGCTTCTGTGATGGCTGCTGCCTCCACAGCAGTGTATGCGGGTTGCCTCTGCATGGCACCTGGAAGACATTAACAGGGAAACACATCACAGGACCTCAGACATTGCCTAGAGTTCTTTACAGACTCAGCACATGAATATTGCCTATTGTTAGCCACCACTTACAAACACATCATACCCCTGTACCTAGCAGCACTGTATGGACATCCATTGTACTCCTTGTCCTGATGTGTAATGTTCCCCCCAATGAGGGCCAGTACATTGCATAAACTACCATTCGTCATTGATGTTTGTGTAGAGGGATGACAGTGGCCGTGTTCCTTGCGGATGAGTTTTCAATGGTGACCAGGCTTTGCTCGCATACAGTGTGTAATGGAGCCGGAAGCATATGCCTGGGTTCATGTAGGTTGTAGACAGGAATGTTATCAGGCCCCATGGGGACTTGCTTTTGTTAACTTTGATTAGGCACTTTTCACCTGATCCATGATGATGAGGGGAGGATTGCATGTGCTGTGCATATCCACCTATACTGATGGTGAGCCAGAGGGGTGATGTTTGCCCTAAACCTGTCTGCAGCAGTTTGGCTGTAGCTATGCTGTGTGTGTATGTGGTGTGATTCACCACCATTACAGGGTGGGTTGGATTGTTGCCTCTCAGACTGCAAACGTATGTGAAGATAGCCTTGTGACTGCCCTTAGTGGATGTGTCCAATCTATACTCATGGTTAGCCTTACAGTAATCCACCTGTGACCTAATATGCTCATTCCAGACAAAGGTTAACATGCTGCCCAGTCGGTGTATGATCCTACTTTGGCCTTTACAGCCAATATAGCATTCCAGTATGTGCTTTGTGCATTGCTACTGTCCAGCAAAGGGGATTACTCTACTTTGGTGGATACATGTTTTACAATTAAGGTATCACTGAGGCGATACAGCTATGTGGGTGGTCATATGTCTGTTTATAGTAGGCTTGGAGACAAGGTCATAACACAGTTGGACACCTCTCCAATTTCAACATGATACCCATTCTTATTCTACTACCCATATCTGTGTCAGGGCAATGCAACAACCATTAGCTGTAGAAGTGTAACTCTGTTGGATGCACAGAAACTAAGATTACACATGTGTACAACATGTAGAGCTTATTTACCTGATGTTTTGCATCCCATGTCTGTTGTTATGAAATAGCCAGGTACACCTACCCATGCATACATATGCACAGGTAATAACTCCTATACAGTTCTGTTCTATGTCAGTATGGCACACTGTAATTTCACTCTTGCTGCTCAGTCATTCATGTCAACCTGTTAAGGCAGGACATCTGGAGGACACCGCACATACACGGTGGGCTATGGGCAAAAATTAGTGACACTTTCTTCATATTGCTGTAACATACATATGTCATTTGTTAGTACAGTAGCCTTTGCATTGGCAGACATACCCTGGAGGATGTCTGACACTCATATGGCAGGCGGAGAGGAGAAAGGCTAAGAGTGTGGTAGTGAGGGTAGGAACTGTTAATGTTGTTAGTATGACTGGTATTGGGACAGAGCTAGCTGATATGATGGACAGAGGAAAGCTGGATATATTGTGTGTGCCAGAGACCAAACGGAAGGGGTGTATTGCTGTGTGTATCGGAGTTGGGTACAAATAGTTCTATCATGGTGTGTATGGAAGAGGAACTGGTGTAGGGGTTAACCTGAAGGAACATTATGCCAAGAGTGTTTGTGGAGGTGATACGACTGTTGGGTAGAGTGATGTTTAGGAGGCTGGGAATTGATGGTGTAAGGATGAGTGTTGTTAGTGCATATGCTCTGCTAAATGAGTGTGTGATGGATGAAACAGATGTACTTTGGAGTGGTTGGATGAAGTGGTGATGAGTGTACCCAAGGTGAAAGAGTGGTGATTGGAGCAGATTTCAATGGGCATGTTTGTGAAGTGGACAATCAGGATGCAGAAGTGATGGGTAAGTATGGTGTTAAGTAAAGGAATGCAGAAGGTGAGATGGTGGTGGAGTTTACAAAAGAGGTTGGACATGGCTGTGGTGAATACGTAGTTTTACAAGACCAAGGGCCATAGGGTGCCATACAAGAGTGGAGGAAGATGCACACAGGTGGATTATCTCCTATGCAGGTAGGCCTGTTTGAAGGGGATTGGAAATTGTAAAGTGTTGACAGGGTAAAGTGTAGTTAGGCAGCATGGAATGTAGGTCTGTGGGATGATGTTGGTGATCAAGAAGAGGAGGAGCAAAATGAGGGCAGTACTACTGATCAAATGGTGAATACTGAGAAAGGAGGATTGTGAGGTTGAGTTCAGGGAAGAGTTAATACAGGCAGTGGGTGGCAGTGAAGAGTTAGCAAATATCTTGGTAACTACATCCGAGCTAGTAAGGAAGATGAGTAGAATGGGGCTTGGTGTGACATCTGCACAGAGGAAGGAGGACAAGGAGACCTGCTGGTGGCATGAGGAAGTACAGGGAAGTATACAGAGAAAGAGGTTGGTGAAGGAGAAGTGTGATTGTCAGACAGATGAAGAAGGTACACAGGAGTATAAGGAGATGGGGTGCATGGTGAAGAGAGTGGTGGCAAAAGCCAAGGATGGGGTATCTGAAGGGTTGTATGTAAGGTTGGACACCAAGGATGGAGAATCTGGGTGGAAACTCCCAGATATGCTCTGAGTTAGTGCAAAATGACAAAAAATACACTGAACCCACAGACATTGCCAACATCCTGGCAGACAGGTTCAGTGCAAACTTCTCTCCCCCTTCCCCCCGAAAAGAGAAACTGTCTATCCCAACAGAATGTAGCCTCCCAGACATCACAGATGCACAGGTGAAAGCTGCCCTCTCCAAAGCAAAAAACACAGCATCAATGGGACTGGACGGTGTCCAGGGCTGCGTCTTACACGAGCTCCAAGAAGAATTGAACCCACACATAAAGTCACTGTTCAAACTCAGCCTTACTACAGGATATGTACCCAAAGAATGGCGTACAGCAACAGTGGTCCTGCTCCACAAAGGTGGTGTCACAACGGACCCCGGGAACTATCGCCCATTGGGAACCTCCAGACACTGCACCCTACCCAATTCGGCTTTGTTAAGGGCAGATCTTGCCTCTTAAACCTAGTTGACTTCTTTGAAACAGTTACCAAGGCCATAGATGAGGGGAAGGTAGTCCACACAGCCTACCTGGACCTCGCAAAAGCCTTTGACACAATACCCCACTCGGGCATCATAAATAAGCTTACCAGCTTAAATATCACAAGATGGGTTGCAAACTGGCTCAGGGATAGAACCCACATGGTCAGAATTGAAGGTGCCATGTCAGACTCTAAACCAGTTAAAAGTGGCATCCCACAAGGCTCAGTCCTAGGACCTTTCTTGTTTGGTATATATTTCTCTGAGGTACAGGCTAACACGGGAGGACTATGGCTGACCAGGTTCGCAGATGACTGCAAACTGGGAGCCATAATCGACTATCTAGCTGACACAAGCATCCTCCAAAAGGGTCTCACAGAGACAGATACTTGGTGCCTGAGCCACAGCCTCAAGCTAAATGCCAAAAAGTGCATATTCATCCCCTTTGGGAAAAACAAAGTGCCCATAAATTACCACATAGGTGGTAACCCATTAAGTACAGAAGAAGTAATTAGGGATTTGGGGACCCAAGTAGATAGTAATATCTCCTTTGACAACTACGTTGCTAAAGTGGTTAGAAAGACCTTCTATATGGCTCACCTTATCATGAAAGGGTTCACATCTAGATCTAGAGAGGTCATTGTGCCCCTCTACTCATCACTCATCAGGCCCATGATTAAATACAATGCCCCATTTGGGATGTACCTTACCCGACATCTGCAGCAACTGGAGAGACCCCAAAAGTACCTCACCAAGAAGATCATGGGCCTCAAACAGATGTCCTATGCAGTTCGACTAAAGAAACTCCAGCTCTACTCAGTTGCTTACCGCCTACTCAGAGGCGATCTATGCCTGACGTACAAAGCCATGCTAACCCAGAATTAATGGACATGCTCTACCTCAGGAAATCCAAATCCCTTAGAGCTACACACTCCAGGGACTTAAACCTCAGCACAGCAATAAACAGGACTTGCTGGAGGGACAGATTCATATCCCAGAGTCTCCCCTCACTCTGGAACAGAATCCCAATTCATGTTAGGCAGAGCCCCTCAGTGACCCTCTTCAAGAGAAATCTTGACGAGTGGATGGGAGATCGTAAGTTTACCCCTGGGATCTCTTCGGTGTCCCTGCTAGACAGAGGCACAGTAAACTAACCTCAAAGGGCGATCTTCTGTGACCTACTATACAGAAGCACAGTTAACTAATCTAAAAGGGAGGTGAAAGCCAAACACACTCTGGCTAGGCTTATAAATGCCCTAGGGCAGATAGCCTAGTATCTACCTATGAACCTATGAACCTATGAGAACAGGACCTGTACCAATTAGCTAGACAGAGGCACATAGCTAGGAAGGATGTGCAGCAAATAAGGCTGATCAAGGATAATGGTGGAAATGTACTCACAAACGGGGACAGTGTGTAGAGCAAATGGAAACAGTACTTTGATGGGCTGTTGAATGAAGAGAATGAGAGAGAGAGAGTGAGAGAGAAAAGGTTAGATGATGTGGTTATGGTGAATCAGGAAGTGCAACATATTATCACAGAGGAAGTAAGGATAGCTATGAAGAGGTTTAAGAATGGAAAGGCTATTGATCCAGATGACATACCTGTGGAAGCATGGAGGTGTTTAGGAGAAATGGCAATGGTGTTTTTAACCAGATTGTTTACTGTAATCTTGGAAAGTGAGAAGATGCATGAGAAGTGGATAAAATATGTTTGGATACTGATTATGAGAATAAGGGTGGTGTGCATAGCTGTAGTAACTACAGAGGGATAATATTGATCAGTCACAGGATGAGGTTATGGTAAAGGGTGGTGGAAACCAGCTTAAGAAGGGAGGTGAGGATTACTGATCAGCAGTATGGTTTTATGCCAGGAAAGAGCAGTACAGATGCGATGTTTGCTCTGAGAGTGTTGATGGAAACATACAGAGAAGGTTGTAAATAGCTGCATTGTGTTTTTGTTGAATTAGAGACAGCATATAACAGGATGCCTAGAGAGGAATTGTGGTATTGTATGAGGAGGTCAGGAGTGGCGGAGGATCCATAAGAATGCTACAGGATATGTACAAGGCTAGTGTGACAGCGGTTAGTTCTGAGATGGGAGTGACAAGTGCGTTTAAGGTGGAGGTGGGAGTACATCAGGGATCAGCTATGAGCCTTTTCTTATTTGCAGTGGTGATGGACAGGTTGACAGACATGGTCAGACAGGTGTCCCCGTAGACTGTGCTGTTTGCAGATGACATTGTGGTCTGTAGTGATAGTAGGGAACAGGTTGAGTAGACCCTGAGGTGGAGGTATGGTCTAGAGAGGGGAGGAATGATGGTCAGCAGGACTAAGACAGAATACATGTGTGTGAATGGGAGGAAGGATAGAGGAATGGTGAGGATGCAGGGAGTACAGTTTGCAAAGGTGGCTAGGTTTAAATACTTGGGAACAACAGTTCAGAGTAATGGCGAGTGTGGGAGAGAGGTGGAGAAGAGAGTACAGGCAGAATGCAGGTGGTGGAGAAGAGTGTCAGGAGTGATCTGTGACAGATGAATACTATTAAGAGTAATAGGGAATGTCTACAAGAGGGTAGTGAGGTCAGCTATGTTATATGGGCTGGAGACATCGGCATTGAAAAAAAAGGCACAATTCAGAGCGGGACATAGCAGAGTTAATAATGTTAAGAATTGCACTAGGTGTGACAAGGGTGGACAGGATTAGGAATATGTATGTTAGGGGGTCAGCCCAGGTTGGCCAGCTTGGGGACAAATCCAGAGAGTGGCAGGATTATGTTGGTTTGGACAAGTGATGAGGAGGTATTCTGAGTATATTTGGGAAAGGATGATGCTGCCAGGTAAGAAGAAAAGAGGAAGGCCTAAGATAAGGTGTATGTATGTATGTGGTGATAGTGGACATGCAGGTGGTTGATGTGACAGGGCAAGATGCAGAGGACATGGAGACAGATGATCTGCTGTGGTGACCCTTAACAGGAACAGCCAAAAGAAAGAGAAGGTGATGTAATGTCATTGCTCACAGGTTTCCAGTTATTTGCCAGACATAACACACCTTTTGATGAAATAAGTACAAATATGAGGCACACATATGGTCAATGTGCATAACACTGGACAGTTGAATGGTGTGAGCTCAGTATATCACATGAAGTTCAACACACACAGCTGTGACAGTATTTCAGTATGCAAATACCCCGTACAAGTCCATCACATTTCTGAGACAAACACGTATATCATATTTGTATTTGCAATTAACATATGGACATCTACAACATCCCAGTAGCCGGCCTAGCAGTGTCACAGTCAGTATTGTTAAACACACACTCCATAGGTTCATACGTTAGTACTAGGCTAACTGCCCTTGCAAGCCATTGTAAGCCTAGCCAATTATCCCTTGTGAGATTCAAACCCTGCATTTTGTGTTTGTAAGGCAAACATCTAAACCATTAGGCCACCCTCCCAACCAAAAATTCATATTTTGGCTGTCAGTCCTGTTCTCTCTAGTCATTATTAGAGTGAAATGGTACTGCTTATAACATATACAGACCAGTTCACACTAATTTCCATTTAAACATATGCATAATTCATAAGTAGTTAGCCTAGCCCATATTCCCAGTTGTCCACAACCAGTCTGGTTAAGTGACTTGCTCAAAGTCACAAATATGCAAATGTTTGCTGAAGGAATCAAATCCATTACCACAGGAGCTACAGTTCACAACCTTAACCGAATGTGCCACTTGCCTAGCTTTAGTAGTGGTCATATGTGAGCCATCCTTTCCTGGGGTGACTCAGGGCCCTGGGCTGTGTTCTGTGTCACCACAGACAGACACAGATGCTATGGCCATAGGTTCTGATCAGCAATATATCAGTACAGCAAGTGCTGTCGAGACATAATATTTATTGAACATCCTATTTTCCATGTTTACATACCCCTTACTACATTTGCTTAATTGTTTGACATACCTGTTTTGTTTTTTTTTTTTTTTGGGTTCAGTTGGTATAATCCTTCACTTTCAGTGTGTGTGTGTGTGTGTGTGTGTGTGTGTGTGTGTGTGTGTGTGTGTGTGTGTGTTTGTTTGTTTGTTTGTTTGTCTCTCTCTCTCTCTCTCTCTCTCTCTCTGAGACAGATGTAGGATATACTTCTGTTTAGCATAGGCAGCAGCTTGCCTTTTGTAGGTAATGGTCATGAGCAGATAATAGCCTGTGCACCAGTTGGAGTCACCCAGTTGCTAATATTATGTAGAACAGTTGTGGTATCATTCATATACCCAATAGCATGGAAACACACTCCTATAACTTGAGTACTTCATGTGGGCATTGCCCCTTTTCTTTGCCTGTAAGGAGGACTTCATGGAGGTGTGCGACAAACAGTATGACAGAGGGTAGTTGGAAATACCTCTTACAACAAACACTGTGGAGACATCTCAACAAACTGGGGGAGAATGTTCCAGACATAGGGACAGAATGTAAGTATTGGTGTTATACAATTGAAGTAATGCTAGCTTGACAGGGTTTGTGTGGATATGGCTGCTCTGTGTGATTTTAAGTCTGACAGTGCTATTTGGTTGACATAACTCTCAACTGTAGGGCTATCCACAGACTGGCCAGAGTTTGGACTCATATTTGGTGTGTTACTCACACATTTTGTGCCCTTGGAAATTCAGTAGCATGTTCTGAGGATTGCTGTCAGTAAATGGTAACATCCATGTGTGTTTCTGCCCTCATATCCCTCAGAACAGATATGTTATAACAAACCCTGTTACACCAGCAACTTTCTCAGTTTATAACAACAATATGTCAATAATGCCCCTGTGTTTGGGCCTCTGCACCCAAAGTAAGTCAGGCTTTGTCCAGATGTCATGCAGTAAGAGGTGGATAGGTATTGTATATCATTATATAGTGACTTCATTCCTGATATCATCCCAGTGATGTATCAGACTGCCAGACATTTTATGTGTAGGAGGCCTTATATATGAGGGGAAAGCCTGGACATTCTGTGGGACTCTGTACAGTTGAGAGGTCTTTGTATTTTTGGTGATTGTTGACAGACTGTCAGGATTGTGTAGCAGTGTATTGTGAGAATGTGTTATTTGGCCTGTGTAGGGAGAGGGGTAGATGTAAGTGTTATGGGTCCTTTTCTATCTGACTTTGCATGCTGTTCCAGTTTCTATCAGCTGTATATGTTTGTAGGGGCAGACTGAGACATGTCCCATACCACAGTCAGACATCAGGCTACACTGTGAATTGGGCCAGTATATGTAGAGTTAGTGTGTGAGTGGCAAACATGTTGAGATATTTTTGTTCACACAGTCCTTATACTGTACTATTCCTTTGGCTTACTGGTATGTCACTGTGACTGTGGTTGAATTGTATGTGGGTATGCACTTTCACACTGCTGTCTGTTTTTCAGTGCTGTGACATCCCTTTAGTGACTGATATATTTGTCAATACATGTGTAATTCCCCCTAACAGATTTGGGTTAGTGTTGTGTCAGTCTGACCATAGTTTGGACAGTGCTTGGTGACATGCTTAGCTGAGTGTAGTTTCCCTAATGTAATGTTATGTCCAGATATTTATAGGAAATAGTGTTGCCTGGCCACCATACGTGTTGTGTATTTCTGACACATCAGTGGGCTGATGTGAGGGTTTCAATCACTAACTAATGGGAGGTAATTTAGTGTTGGATTTGTGCTATATCAGTCAATGCATGTTAGGACAGATATGAGGGTGTTACTGCAGCAACTGTGTCAGCTTATCTACTCTAATATTTCATTATATAGGATATGTCCCTATTTCCATGGCTTTCTCCCCCCACGTTGTCAGGCCTGGCCCAGGTTTGTTGCACTAAGGGGTTCTTATCCTACCTCGGAACTGTCTGGATTGTTGCAGAATGTCCAGGTTTATTGCTCATATTTCTGGTCTGTTCCACAGATGCATTATTTTCATATCCCTGGTAAATCACTGTGAGGATCTGAAGATTTTTGACAGTAAAGAATGACATACATTTCAATTTCAGAACTCACATCCTGTAGAACATGTATGCTGAAACAAACCCTGTCACTCTGGCAACATTCTACATTTATAAGAGCGATATTTGAAATATGTCCCTATTTTTGTCCCATGGCCCCCCATTTGGACAGCCTTGGGCCATATTGTTTGCAAACAGGGGTTGGTAGGTATGGTTCTGAGGTATAACTCCACTACATGTTATGAGTATATATATATATATATATATATATATATATATATATATATATATATATATATATATATATATATATATATATATATATATATATATATATATATATATATATATTTATATAAATATGTATATGTGTATATTTTATATGTATATTACTATTTATATTATGTATATATATGTCCGTATATATACATTTTCATACGTATATACATCTGTATATGTATAAATGCGAGGCCTGACTGATTCTATGGCATCTTTTCCCTACTGTTGAATGAGCATATGCTGGAAAATGCAGCAGTACTCAGATGGTGTAGTGGTACATTGTTCCAATCATAGTGTACAGGGCCCTGGGTTCAAGACCTACTGGAGCCGGTAATCTTGTTGCTCTTACAACCGGTTACTAACACTTACACCCACACTAATTCTTTAAAAGAAAAGAGAAAGGGGTATAGGAAAGTGCTGGAAAAGGAGCATGCAGAGGGGAGAACAATATGGAAAATAGCTAAGGATGTGCAGGACAGGTGTACAGAAGGTTCATAGCTGTCCATTTCTTATACAGCAACAGCTGTGCATTTGTACAGACTTTGGAGGTGAATTTGGACACTGAAACCCCAGAGAGGGGGTGAGGACAACAGAACTGTGTTGTTAAACCTGTTAAGCATAGCTGATCATTGCTAACCACTGCCAACCATTCATTCTCATAATATACCACACTAATGACTTAATTTAGCTAGTGTATATGATTTCCCTTACATGACATGGCTCTATGTGCTTTCATTACAGTAGCAAGGGGTGTAACTACACTGTATGGGACACGTATACATGGGTGTTTTCACATGTTATATGCACTCACATATCCATTTTACACCAGCTACACTACCCTGGGTGACAAAAATAACTTACCACATATTTTAATGTGAACATAGCACTTTTAACACTGTTTCCCCATGGAAATTTGGATTGCCTGTTGTATTACTCAAACTATGTCAACCTGCATGCAAAGCTGGGACTCTGACTACTACACTATCTTGGTTTGGGGATTTGAGCTGTATATTTTTATTTATCACATATTGGATATTAATACTATATTACTATATTAAATGGAGTGCATTGCAGTTTTAGGCCATGTCATTGATTACTACTGTCATGACATTATGGCATACATTTCAGTTTCAGACTTGTATCCTTCTGAACATTAATGTTAATGCATAACCTGTTTTCTATCAACTGTCTGTCTGTCCTCTGTGTAGATGGGAAGACACAGGTGCTCGGGCTGTGGATAACTACACTGCAGAATGGGTTTGAAAGCCCATGCCTGTGTTCATGTTGGATGCAGCCAGAAATGGTATCAGCCCTATGGAGACCTCTATGCATTGCCTTTGAGAGTGCATTACAGACTTGCTTCCTAATCATGCAGGGAGGGGAGCAGGTGCTTTACATGCACATGTGTACCTATGGGGGGATGGGGGTGATGTTTACACTTCACCTGTCTGCAGCCGGTTGCCTATATCCATAGCATATGTGCATGTGGTATTATTGACCACCACTACAGAGCAGATATGTGTGTTGCCTCTGGAATTGCAGACACACATCTGGAAGGCCTAGTGATTGACCTTGGTGGATGTCTCCAGTTTGCACTCAAAGACAGCCTTAGGGTTCATCACATGTGACCTTATGTGCTTGTGCAGAACAAGGTGACATGGCTTCCAGTGAGGCATCTGTTCCTTCTTGGCCTGTCCTGCGATTATTTCCACCTATGATGGTAGTTGTGTATTGCTGCTGTCCACCACAGGTGGTCAGCCTACCTTGAGGGGGGTTGATGTCCTGTCGGGTATTGCTGAGGCCATAAAGCTATGTAGATGCCCACATAGCATTGTGGTGTGGGCCTGGACACTGCTGCTAGTTCCAGCATATGGGATGCCATTCATGTGGGCCTTGCTTATTTTGTTTGCCTGTGTGGGGTACATTATGGAGGTATGGGGCTACAGCTTCACAGACAGTAGGTGGAAATACCTCACAGGACAGGACATGTGGAGACACCCCAACAACATGGGGGACAAAACTCTGGAATTGGGTACAGATTCTATGTCATTATTGCTGTTATGCATGTGGAGGGTTGCTAGATTGACAGAGTTCATCTGGACATGCATTTACTGGGTGACTTGACATCTGACAGTGATATGCCTCTGACATACCTCTCATCTGGCATGTTGTCCACAGACTGGCCAGATGTTTGCCTGTTATGCTTAGTCTGTTCCTTGAACAACATCTGTTTTTGTGGGGTTGGTAGAATAATGTGAGGAGTGTAGTCAGTAACTGTTGACATCCACTGGTGTTCCAGACATCATATCCTTCAGGGATGTTATGTTACAACAACACGTGTAACACCAGCTACTGTTTCAGTTCATAACACCATTATGTGTGATATGTCCCTCTTTCTAGCCCCTGTCCCACAAGTACATCATGCATTGTCCAGATGTCCTGCACAACAAGGTGTAGAGGTATGGTATATCATTAATTACCAACTGCACTCCAGTTATCATGCTAATGACCTGGCAGACTTCTGTCCACGGTATGCAGTGGTGGCCAGGATTATGGTTCCACACCCTGGTAAATCTGTGAACATCTCTACATATGACAGTTATGCCTGTCTGGCCATTGTGAACAGACTTCCAAGATTGTGTAGCAGTGTTGTGTGTAGATGTTTGTTGGGCTGGGTAGGGAGAGTAGAAGATGTGAGTGCCATACATCCTTTACCTGTCTGACTCTGCTTGCTGCTACAGCTGCTGGCAGTCTATCATGTCTGTATGCTTGTAGGGGCTGACTATGAAATGTCCTGTAACACCTGTAAATTGGGCCAGTATATGTTGGTGTAGTATGTGACTGGAAATCAGGATATGTTTGTTCAGACAGTCGTTCTACTCTAGAGTTCATTTTGGGTACTGCTATGTTGCTGTGACTGTGTTGCAAATGTTTTTGGGTGGACATTTTTGCACCACTCTCTGCTTTTCACTACACTTCCATCCCTGTAGTGCATGCTATATTTGAATACACATGGGTAATTGCCCAGAGGTGATGTGGGAGAGTGTCATGTTGGTTTTACTGCATTTCATAAGGTGCTGGATGACATGTTTGGCAGTTGTCATAGGATTTCCATTCTGTTACATCACTGTGGCCATACTTCTACACTGTCCAGAGGCCTAAACCTTGTCCAAATGTGTGACTCATATGTTTGGTCTGTTCCCCATACAGTTGTTATCCTTGGCTAATTGGTAGGATACTCCGGGGAATGCAGTCAGTAAATGCTAACATCCATTGGTGTTACTGATATCATATCCCTCAAAAAAGGTATGTTACAACAAAGGCAGTAACACCAGCAACTGTCTACATTTATCACAGCAATATGTCCAATATACCCCTGTGTTTGGGCCTCTGTCACCCAGTAATGTCAGGCTTTGTCCAGATGTCATGCACTAAGAGGTTCAGAGGTATGTAGTATCATTATTTATTGTAAATATACACAGGCACCACCAGGAACGAATACCAAAGTTCAAATGTAAAAACACAGCTTTCATAAAAACGAACTGAACACACATGCACTGCTGACATTAACGTTCATAACTGATACATTTTAGTTTAAAAACACTTCTTCAGATGTAGACTGATCTCCAAAACCCATCCTTTTATACTTGTTCTACACTATCAATTAAATAATTAACAATTGAATTAAAAACAAAACAGAATCCTAATTCCTTGGAACATAGTGAAATGCTAGTAAAGTGACTGTGCATATAGTGACATAAGCATCTTTTATGTGAATAAAAAAGAAGAATAAAACATAAATAACTAAATAACTGCCTACTTGGTCATAATGAAACAAACTCAGAATGCTTTTACTTAAAACTAAGAATTCTTTAAAATAAATGCATTCTTTGCTTGAAACTAAACAAATGCATAATGTCCATAAAAAATGAACTTGCAGCTCCCTCTAGTGTTCATTCTAATAAACCCATTCTAACAGCTGAAAACAAACATATATTGCTTAGTGGTTTTGCATTACATTGGTGGTAAATTAAAACTCATTCTGATTTCATATATAACTTCCAATGAATAAAAATATAAATATATTTGTTGAATATGTTAAATATGTTAAAAATATGTTAAAAATATATATTTCATTCATAAAAATACTGTTTAAAAAATAAATATATTATAAAAATACATTATAAAAATATATTTTAACAATAAATCACATCATAAGACCCAATAAAAACTCATTCTTCAATAAAATATCATTATAGCTTGGCTGTCCTTAATTTTAGCACAGAAGCAATAGAAATATTGTCATTGAGTCCTGGAAGTTTATTAGCTTGAAGGGTGAACTGCCACCATAGCTCTTTATATTCTATGGTTTCCTCCCACAGACCACCTCTTCCATCCATTTTCACTTTCTCTAAGACAAAAAACTTATAGTGGCATTAGTGCATTTTTGTTTGTGCTTGAATAAGGCATTAGTGATTTTATGAATCTGAATTTCATAAATATGCTCGTATATTCTTAGTCGAAGTTTACGCTTCGTTTTGCCAACATAAAATGCCTGGCAAATTTGACATTTAGCTAAATAAACTAGGCCACTGGAGTCACTATTATTATATTTCTTACTTGTGATTGTTGTATTTCTACTCTCCAAATGAATACTCTCTTGATTTACTATATAAATGCATTAGGCACAGTGACCACATTTAAATGTTCCTTTTCTCTTCTTTGTTGCAATGTTCTGTCCTATATCTTTCTCTAATAAGTTTTTCAAATGCAATGAATTTTTAAAAAACACTTTCATTCCTTTTTTGTTAACCTTTCTAAATCTGTAAGTGCAACAAATATGTTCCATTTGGTATCTAATATAGATCTAATCAAACTAGAGCTTCCATTATACTCTGCTACCAAGGCGTTTCCATATATATCTTGTTTCACCTGATTTTCATTCTCTTGGTTATCAAGGCTAATACCTAAAATAGGCCTACATTTATTTATTCCTCCTTCACAGACCTCTTTATCTGGTCTATTAACCAAGTTGGATATTCCCTACCTATAAAGAACTACCTTAGTAAACTCATCTCCTTTATAAATTCCCCATTATTAGACATCATTCTACTTGCTCTAATGTATTGCCCTTTGAAAATATTTTTCTTGTAATGTGCAGGGTGTGCACTGTTGTAGTGCAAATAAGAGTTTGAAAATGTGCTTTTTTAACCACTTTTGAGCTGAATTCATTAGTCTCCTTGTTTATCTCAGTATCCAAATATTGTAGTTTTTCTTGGCTAACATTATATGTGAATTCTAAAAACTCTGTAGTGTTGCTTAAAAATATAATAAAATCCTTGATAATATCCACAGGCCCAGTCCATAAAATACATATGTCATCTAAAAACCTTTTTTTATAAAATACAGTTTTCACTATATAAAGAATTTAAAACTACCTTTTCTTCCCATCTTGCCAAGACTAAATTTGTATATGTGGGGGCGCAGGCTGCTCCCATTGCCACCCCTTCTATCTGATGAAATAATTCTCCTTTAAAATAAATGAAATTATATTTCAGCACCAAGTCAATAAGTTGCATAACCACTGTACATTCATTGTGTGAAAGTGAGCCATCTTCATATATAGTCTCGTCCAACAATAGAAGGCCCTCTTGATGAGAGATACATGAAAATAAATCAACTACATCTATTGTTAAGAAAGAAAGAAATACTATTACAAAACAATTCTTTTTTGAGACTTCTTAAAAAATCCCAAGAATCTCTTAAAATGTTCTTCTTTTTTTAACCATAATGCTTTTAATTTACTGTCAACATACTTCGCTAGAGGTAAAGTATTTGACCCTTCTGCTGACACTATGGGTTTGAGTGGTGGGTCCATTCCATTTTTATGTACTTTAGGGATCCCAAACATTGTAGAGATTCTTGGTTTCTCAACTTTCAAAAACTCATAAGTCTTTGCAGCTAGTAAATCTTCCAGCCGAAGGTCTTCTAGTGCCATGTCTATTTTCCTGTAGGCAATGTTAACCTCATTCTTAGATACCACAGAGTATCTAGAAGAATCCCTTAAAATATTGCTCATTTTCCCTTCATGTTAAGCAGTCCATTAGCACTATCCAATCCCCTTTGTCAGGTTTCATTACTCTTAGATTTTTGTCTTGCCTTAACTCATTTAAAGCTTTTATTTCATCTTCTTGCAAATTATTTTTGTATCTTACTTTGTGAAAGTTTTTTTTAACCTCACTTTCCACTACAGTTTCAAAGTTTTTAATTTGGGGGTGTAAAGGTGAGTTATAGACACTTTTTCTCCTATGTCCAGGTTTCTATTATCACTAAACATCAGTTCAAAATTAATCTTCCTAGTAAACATTTTAAGTCCAAAAGAATTTTTGTCAAATCCTCTTTTCTGGAGGGTATATATTTCATCCCCTTAGAGAGAAGACTAAAATGTTCTTTTTCTAACATCACATGGCTAAAACTGTATATACTGAAATCTCCCTTTATGAATCTGTATGAGTTTCCTACATCCTGTTTAATGATGTCACTATCTAAGTCGGGGTGGGTGATACAACTATTGCTTAGTATCTCCCCCTTCCTCTGCCCTTCCAAAAATGTTGGTACTGCTGGTATCCGTGATCATTCCTATTTCTTATTCTTTCCAATCTTCCTGGGAGGGGAGGGGGCTCTTGTTCAGCAAAATCATCAAGATCACCTACTTGTTGTCCTACCCTAGGCATTTCATTTACTTCCTCAGCCATGTTATTTTCCTTCTCCCAAAACCTTACTCTGCATCTAGGATCAGGGTAACTTGTATTATTAGCATATTCCTTAATATCCCTTTCCAGTTTTTTAATTTTCCTTGCAACTAACTCATTACAGTGGGCATCTATATCCCCCCAATGTCATCATATTTAGTTCTCTCAGCTGGAATAGTATGCATTAAATCATTAATCACGCTTTCATTCAACAAGTCAATTTCTTTCACCAAATCTTTTCTACATCTATCATTTTCATCTATACTACTTTTTAAAATGTCAAGTCCACATCTGTTAAATATTTCAATCAGTTCTTTATGAAAAATACTACCAGGCTTAACATTATTTGGATATTTGCCCTAAGCCCTTTAGGAACAATATTTTTAGATATACATTCTTTTAAATATGAATTTTCAATGTCCAAGCTTTTTAATCTCTCAATAAGTCTATATAATCTGTTCACATTGTTTTCATAAGTATCAGTCAAAGGCCCCGGTTTAACTGCTTTCTCTTTAAATGCTTTAGAGAAACTAACCTGCAGCCAGTCTTTGACATCTGTTGTTTTTCATTTGACTGTATTAGAAAATGTCCTCTCTTTCTGCCCTTCTGGAACTGAAGTAAATCCTTTTTCTTTAGATGCCAGATCTCCTTTGGAGTCCCTTAAAGCAAATGGGGTTTGTAAAAAATCCACACCTTCATTGCAAACGCCTCCATTAGAGGCAGAAACACCTTCACTAGATCCGTATTCACGTTGTCTGGTTTCTCTTACAACTGGTGTTTCCTCGGACTGCCCCCTTTGCATTCTCGTTGCAATCTCGACCATAGATTGGCTGAGAGGAGTAAGCAAGTCAATGACAATTTCAAACTCTTATTTGCACTACAACAGTGCACACCCTGCACATTACAAGAAAAATATTGTCAAAGGGCAATACATTAGAGCAAGTAGAATGATGTCTAATAATGGGGAATTTATAAAGGAGATGAGTTTACTAAGGTGGTTCTTTATAGGTAGGGAATATCCTACTTGGTTAATAGACCAGATAAAGAGGTCTGTGAAGGAGGAATAAATAAATTTAGGCCTATTTTAGGTATTAGCCTTGATAACCAAGAGAATGAAAATCAGGTGAAACAAGATATATATGGAAACGCCTTGATAACAGAGTATAATGGAAGCTCTAGTTTGATTAGATCTATATTAGATACCGAATGGAACATATTTGTTGCACTTACAGATTTAGAAAGGTTAACAAAAAAGGAATTAAAAGTGGTTTTTAGAAATTCATTACATTTGAAAAACTTATTAGAGAAAGATATAGGACAGAACATTGCAACAAAGAAGAGTAAAGGATCATTTAAATGTGGTCACTGTGCCCAATGCACTTGTATAGTAAATCAAGAGAGTATTCACTTGGAGAGTAGAAATACAACAATCACAAGTAAAAAATATAATAATTATGACTCCAGTGGCCTAGTCTATTTAGCTAAATGTTAAATTTGTCAGGCATTTTATGTTGGCAAAACGGAGCGTAAACTTCGTCAGGTTGCCACCTGTCCCGTTGTTAGCGGGACACTCACGGGTTGAGCTGCCTCATCCCGTTGCCCACTGTGCAAAGTAGTGGGACTTGAAAAGTCCCGCTTTTCAATCACACTGAATTGCCATGGAAAAGCCGCAATTACTTCCGGCTTTTCGACGGCAATTCAGTGACGTCACTAACACAGACCTGCAGGCAAAGCTGCTGCCTGTTAGGTCCATGGTGCTTTAATTCGTGCAGCAATTGGCTGCAATTTATGAAAGGGGTGGGGATTGGGGCAGGAAGAGCCCTGCAAAGATTGTAGCTGTAGGAGCACTTTATTTTAAGCGCTTCTACAACAGCTAAAACAATGACCGAGATTTTTTTTTCTAATGAGCCAGCAATCCATCTATTCATCCAGCCAGTCAGCCATCCATCCATCCAGCCAGCCATCCATTCATCCAGTCAGTCAGCCAGCCAGCCAGCCAGCCATCCAGTCATTCAGCCAGTCATCCATTCATCCAACCAGCCAGCACGCCAACAATTCATCCAACCAGCCATCCATCCATTCATTCATCCAGCCAGCCAGCCATCCATCCATTCATGCAGCCAGCCATCCATTCATGCAGCCAGCCACCAATTCATTCAGCCAGCCATCCATTCATGCAGCCAGCCATCCATCCAGCCATTCATTCAGCCATCCATCCATTCATACAGCCAGCCTTCCATTCATGCAGCCAGCCAGCCATCCATCCAGGCATCCATTCATGCAGCCATCCATCCAGTCATTCATCCTTCCAGCTGCTACTCCCACCAACCAGCTAGCCATTCCAGCAGCCAGCCAACCAGCCACTCCAGCAGCCAGCTAGCCAGCTAGCTAGCCACTCCACCAGCCATCCGTCATAACCATAACAGCATCTCCTTCACCATTCCTGTGGTGATGTCATGGTAGAGGGTGTAGCCAGTGTCATATTGGCCACACCCCCATGCCCCTCTTTGGCCCGCTTAAAAGGTGGCAACCCTAAAACTTCAACAAAGAATATACGAGCATATTTATGAAATCCAGATTCATAAAATCACTAATGCCTTATTCAAGCACAAACAAAAATGCACTAATGTACACTACAAGTTTTTTTTTGTCTTAGAGAAAGTGAAATGGATGGAAGAGGTGGTCTTTGGGAGGAAACCATAGAATATAAAGAGCTATGGTGGCATCTCACCCTTCAAGCTAATAAACTTCCAGGGCTCAATGACAATATTTCTATTGCTTCTGTGCCAAAATTAAGGGCAGCCAAGCTATAATGATATTTTATTGAAGAATGAGTTTTTATTGGGTCTTATGATGTGATTTATTGTTAAAATATGTTTTTATAATATGTCTTTTTATAATATATTTAATTTTTTAAACAGTATTTTTATGAATGAAATATATATTTTTAACATATTTAACATATTCAACATATATATTTATATTTTTATTCAATGGAAGTTATATATGAAATCAGAATGAGTTTTAATTTCCCACCAATGTAATGCAAAACGACTAAGCAATATATGTTTGTATTCAGCTGTTAGAATGGGTTTATTAGAATGAATACTAGAGGGAGCTTCAAGTTCATTTTTTATGGACATTATGCATTTGTTTAGTTTCAAGCAAAGAATGCATTTATTTTAAAGAGTTCTTAGTTTTAAGTAAAAACATTCTGAGTTTGTTTCATTATGACCAGGTAGGCAGTTATTTATGTTTTATTCTTTTTTATTATTCACATAAAAGATGTTTATGTCACTATACGCACAGTCACTTTACTAGCATTTCACTATGTTCCTAGGAATTAGGATTCTGATATTTTAAAAATTAAATTGGTTAATTATTTAATTGATACTGTAGAACAAGTATAAAAGGATGGGTTTTGGAGGTCAGTCCACATCCGAGGAAGTGTGTGTTTTTAAACGAAAATGTAAAAGTTACAAACATTAATGTCAGCAGTGTATGTGTGTTCAGTTCGTTTTTATTAAAGCTGTGTTTTTACATTTGAACTTTGGTATTCGTTTCTGGTGGTGCCTGTGGATATTTACAAGTTCTCTTTGGTACCTTGGTGAACTTTTTTGGATCATTATTTATTGCAATCATTCCTGCTACCATCCCAGTGATGTCATAGACCCCCAGACATGTAACAAGGAAGCAGGCATACATATGAGTCCTGTGCCTATACATTCTCTGAGAAACTGTATATTTGAGAGGTCTGTGTATGTCTGCCCATTGTTAAAAGACTGTCAGGACTGTGTAACAGTGTAGTGTGCACATGTTTTTTGGGCTGTGTAGGAAGGGGTTAAATGTGAGTATCATGGGCCCTTTCTATCTGACTGTGCATGCTGCTCCAGTTTCTGGTTCCCTATCACCTGTATATGTTTGTACATGCAGATCTTGACATGTCCCATAACACCTCACAATTCCCACTACATTGTGACTTGGGGCAGTATATGTAGGGGTAATGTGTGAGTGGCAAATGGGATTTTGCTGCTCACACAGTCATTATACTGTAGTGTTCAGTTTACTTACCGGTATGTCGCTGTGACTGTGGTGCAGTTTTTTGGAGGTATGCACTTTCACACCAGTGTCTGCTTTCCAGTAGTGTTACATCCCTGTATTGCCCGTTATATTTGCTAATGCATGTGTACAGCCCCAGAGCTGGACTTGGGTAGTGTTATATCAGTCTGATTGTAGTTCGGACATTGCTCGCTAGCTCAGTGTAGTTTCCCTACTGCTGTGTTATATCCACATATTTGTAGGATGTCCAGGTGTCTGGTCAATATGTTTGGTCTGGTCTCCATAACTGTTGTGTATTCCTGAAATATCAGTGGGATGATGTGGGGTCACTAACTAATGGGAAGCAATTTAGTCCTGGAATTGTGATATTTCAGTCGATATATGTTAGGACATACAGTGTTACTACATCAACTTTCTCAGCTTATCTACTGACATATTTTGGATACATCCCTATTTTCATGCCTTTGTTCCCCCACTTTGTCATGCTTGGTCCAGCTTCATTGTACTAGGGGGTTCTGAGAATACCTCTCCACTGCCAGGATTTTCACAGAATGTCCAAATGTTTGGCCCATACTTTGGTTCAGTTCCACAATTTATTTGTATATATCTGGTAAATCACGGTGATGATCCAAAGAATTATGTTAGTAAATAATGACATAACATTTCAGTTTCCATCCTCATATCCCTCAGTAATTGTCTGCTGAAATGCACCCTGTTGCTGTAGCAAATGTCTTCATTTGTAACAGCAATATTAGAAATATGTACCTATATGTGGCCCATCCCCCCCTTTACAGCATTTGTACAGGTTTCTTGCACTAACAGGTTGAGAGGGATGGTTCTGAGGTAAAACTGCACTGCATGTTTTATATATATATATATATATATATATAATTTTTTTCTTCATTTATATTTTTATATATGTATATCTATATTATGACTCTACTTTTTCATATACATGTTTTATCAGATATATATATATATATATATATATATATATATATATATATATATATATATACACATATGTGTGTGTGTGTTTTGTGTGTGTGTGTGTGTGTGTGTGTGTGTGTGTGTGTGTGTGTGTGTGTGTGTGTGTATGTCTCTATACATATATACAACACATGACTAGTTCCATAAAGCTTTCTCCTTAATGTTGTATGCCTCTTTTACATGATATGTTTGAAAAAACAACATTATTGTCTCCACCTAAGATGGTGTAGTGGTACATTCCTCTGACTATGGTTCTCAGAATCATGGGTTTGACACTTGGGACTGTTGTTTTTTTTTTTTTTTGCATTAATGTTAAATGACCAGAATGCATGATATGTTTGTTAAAGTATTGCACTTTTTCACAGCTCAGATGGTGTACTGGTATTTTGTTGTGATTATATAGGACATCATCCTGGGTTCAAGACTTAGCAGGGCTGACTATTTTGTTGCTGGGCAAGAACAAGGTCTGGTGGATACAGAGTGATGACGGCACATTTAAGCATATTATACTTATACATTTTTATTATAAAATAATATTCATATACACATTATAATTTTATGTTTACCTTCCATGAATCCCCCTATGTGCTTTCATTAAATTATATTCTTTTGTGACTATACTGTATGGGGCACTTGTGTTTATATGGGGGTTTCACATCTTTTCTACACTGACATCTCACTTTTGGAACTGCTACACTACCCTGGTTGACAAAAAAGGTTGCTACATAATTTAAGTTTACTAAAATAATCTTAACACTACTTTCACATATGAAAATAAATTGCCTTTCTTGGGACTCAAACCATGAACACCTGCATGTAAACCCACAACTCTAACCCCTACAATACCTCAGCCTGGAATTTTCACCTGTCTATTTGCATTTAGCTCCTATGGGATGTTTAAGCTATGCTAACCAGATGACCATAATGTGTGCGCCCACTTAGCTACACTTAAACATTCTTTAGGCTACTGTAAGAAAAGTTATATATTATTATGATATTATTAGGCTATATGGGTGTGTATTGTGGTGTTCTAACAACTACTTTGGACTGCAGTCGTGAAATACTGGCATTGATTTGGCTTTTAGGCTTCTATCCTTCAGGGACTCCTGCTAATACATATCCTGTTATGTATCAACTTTCTAAGTGTGTGGGAGCAATATTTAAAATCTGTCCCTATTTGTCCCCCCATCATTTTAGGCTTTGTCCAGATTTTTTTGTTCTAAGAGGTTGAGAGGTATGATGACCAATATTTGAGTTTCAGACTTCACATCCTTCAGAAAATGTATACGTTAACACAACTCCTTTTATTCTAGCTACTTTCTAAGGGTTTATCAGAGCAATATTTAAAATTTGTCCCTATCTGGGGGCCTTTGTCCCCCCATTATTTTTGGCTTTGTCCAGATGTCTTGTGCTGAGAGGTTGAGAGGTATAAGTGCCGAACGGCACTTTAGCAATACAGGGAGTGTGTCACAGAACCTGTAACACACCCCCTGCAATGCTTTCTTATTGCTGTTTTTATTTCCGTGTCCATGGACACTGAAATGATCATTTGTTTTTCATTTCAGTGTCTGAGGACACTGAAATACTGGCATAATATTAGAGCAAAGCTCTAATATTATGCCAGTTCATAAAGTGTAGGGGGTGTGTTTAGTGCCTGTGCACTACACAGACATGCTCCCTGCACTCGTTCATGGTTTGTGTCCATGTAGGTTAAACAGCAGCGTGCCCATGCTGCTGTACTACACAGACATGAACCATTCCATGCAGAAATAGCACTATTCCTGTATGGAGTTTAATAAATCCTGGGAAATGCTTTTTGGGGCCAGTCAATCACTCCAAAACTATAAGCTAAGACAGGAAGAGCAACTTGCTTTATAGCTTGGACTTTGTTGCTAGAGGCAAAAGCTGTTTTCAGTATTAATTTTAGTCTTTTAAAATATTCCTTACTAAGTTTTATTCATATTTGTTAAGGTTTTATTGTTGATCCTTTATAAATTCCCATATATTTATACACTCCCTCTTGCTAAAGTTCTTTTATATCACATTCCTTTCCCAGATTGATATTTCCTTGGTGCTGCAGCTTTCCTGCTTTAAAGGTTGTTTTTACATTTATCAAGACCAAATGACATTCTTATATCATCAGAGAATGTTTTGACCGCTTGTAGTTGAACTTTCAGTTCCTCTTCTGATTAACCATACAGTTTTAAATCATCTATAAAAAGAAGATGAGAAGTCTTTGCACGTTATTTTCTGGGAGACAACTTTTACCCATGACCTAATATGTTAAGTAAACAGCTTAATGGGTTAATGACAAGAAAAAAGAGCAGTGGTAGTAAAGACTCACCCTGGAATATCCCCCTTTGAATTGTTATCCCTGGAAAAATAATTTGTTCTTTATCATGGAAAAGTAATTTGTCCTTTATCATGGCTTAACTGCAGAGTGGTTTGCCACTGTTTCTTGGTTACCGTAATCAATCAGTATAGGATGTATCTTATACATTTGTAAGAAGTCTTTTATCCATGAATGTGGGATGCTAGCAAATGCTTTTTTGAAGTCTATCCATGCCATACTTCTTCCCCTTTTTAGTTATCCATTTTGACTTTATTTAACATATTATCCTTTCTTCCATATGACTTTTTTTTGTTACCTTTTTATTCTATTGCCATGATTGAGTTTTCTTCTAAATGACTATAAACTCTACCAGTATCAATTTTAGTGAATAATTTATACATATATATCTTTCTGAGTATTTTTATTGATCTGTTCCCTCTTCTGTGCTCTTCTATCGGTGACACTTCTTATCTTATCTTATTTTCTCCATAGTTTTCTCTATTTCATACCTCCATGATGGCATTTGATTTTACCCCTTCCTTTCCCTTACTGCTATGTGCTTTTGACTTAAGGCTTTATCTGTTATTAATTTTGCCGCACATTAATACATCCTATTTATTTTCTGTTATATCACATGAATTTCTATGAACAGTCCTGATTACTGTGTTCATTTGTTTTATCAAACTTCTAACATTTTGAGTCTTATTGACTTTCTGTAGTCTATTTCTTTCATTGAGCAACTCTTTTCTTAGATCATTTTCTTCTGAACTGGGGGCACATTCTTTGTTCTCCATTTCCTGCAGGCATTCTATAGAAAGTTCCAGAGCATCTTCCTGTACCATATTCTCTTCAGTTTCATCCTGTGTCATCCATTGCTCTTCTATATGGGAATTCACTGGCCTATCACTCCACAAATTGACAGTGTCAGAGTTGCCACAGTTTCCTGTGCTTCCCTTGCAGTACAACTCCAACTGAACTTTCACAATGGTTTCCTACTGAGGGCTCCAAAGTATCTTCATATGGCAACCTATCAGATGTTTCCTGCTCCACTGGCTACTATGAGGGGGAAGCCATGCATGATAAAGCTTTCTGAATTTCAGTGACTGTCTCCTACCATAATGTAACTGTAATGTAGTACCAGTGATATTTAGCCCAAGGTAAAATGCCTTGCAGTAGCTGAGGACAGAGGGGACCAATACATGAATGATAACATCATAGTGCATTAAATGCAGGGCTGCATACAAGTGGCTGTAGTTTTCTAATGCCTTTAACAGATTAAATCATAAATTACCGTTACACAAACTGGTCACTTTAGGTTTATCCTCGACTTATTTTGTGAACACATGAGTGGCAAAGAAACAGGACCTCAAGAGTGGCTTTAGATAATTCTTTAGACAAGGAACACATTCCTGGCTATGCTGTCCTCAAGACTTGATTCTAGACCCTTACCTATTTAACTTGTTGGAGGTGCATTTTTACATATTACATGCTATCAACGCAGATCACAGCTTTTATTCTTTTACCTTCAGAATCAGGTTGAAAGTAAAAAAAATATGGGAAATTGCACCAAATTAAGGACACTTTAAACAGAGAACTTTGTAAAAATGTCCAGTTTTAGGAGGAATGGAACAAAATTTTGATCCCATATTAGAGGTATCCCTACAAATTAGGGACAGTAAAGAGATATGATACAGGTAATATCAAAATGGGGAATGTTATTACTAGTGTACATGTTTACAATCAGTTCTGATTTATTGAAATGGGCTTTCAATGATAAAATCAAATGTGTGCCCTTTGGAGCAGGTAGTTTTAAGACAATTTATAGTTTGCTCAGTATTTATATAGAATAACACAAGTTATTTCATGTCTTAATATTTAATAAACATATCAGGGGTATCTGTGCTTCAGCATGTAAAACTGTGGGATGTACTTTAGGATTTTATTTTCCACACCAGCGTTAGGAAGACTATAAATAGCCCTTCTCTTGCATGAAGAGACTGAAACTTCAGTGTCATAGCCTTATCTAGAATCCACTCACTAACAGAAATTTGAAATGATTTAGAAGAAATGTACAAATGAATTTAAAGATCTTAAGGGTTGCAGAAATTAGGTCCTTTTCACTCTCTCATCACAGACTGGGGTGATTTATTACTGGCTGATGCAGCCTTTCAGGATGATTAGGTATTTGGCTTTGTTGGTTAACAAATATGTATTAGGAGCAGAGTTTCACCGATGAAAACCTTAAGCAAATATCAAGAACTTACTCATTGGGTCTCACAAAGTGTGATTAGTTATTGAAATAATCTACCTGCTAAAATTGTTTGCACAAATGCAAGAACATCCAAACATAAACTGAATTAATATTTTGACAAAAAATGATGCAGTGGTGTTCACTAGGCATGAGTTAAGCACTGCCCTGAGCCTGTAAATGACATGATAAAATACAAAGAACTTCAGGAAGTATCACAAGCTTAATTCTGCCAGTGTCCCTTAGGTAGAAGCAACCTGACTTGCTCAAGGCAGACATTTGTTCCCTAAATACCATCAGATCATTGACACTGCTACCAAAATAATGTACTTTAAACACTACTTCAGCCTGTTAAAGATAAAATAAGCTGTTTGATTTGTTTATTTAAAGCTGTTTACCAGAGTGCTACACTGATTCCAAAAGACCATTTGCAGGCACAGCCTGTCTTTATTTTGAGCTTTAGGTTTGCCCTGAATAAAACCTGCAGGCTTGTGACCAATAGTCCTAGATGAAGATGCCTCTGTACCATCCTTAGAATTTCTTTGATTTTAAAATTATTCCACTTAAGTTTGCCTGATTCCCAATTCCCAAGTCCCTTAATTAAGTCCTAAACCTGACAGTAGCACCCAAGGAACCCCCTGCTTGTTATTTTCTCTGTTTTCTCTTGAGTGTCACACCAAGATCTTCTCTGTCTGTGCACAAACAGCATGGGATACCCTGCCAGATGTTACCAGAAGCCATGCTCATTCAGTTTGTCTGCTAGTAAATCATTTAATTTGATGAGTAAAATATTCATATTGTGTGTTAAAAACAACATCATAATATAACTTATTTATATATTTATTTAAATATTTAATAATGATATGAAGAATTTTAGAGAGAATAAATAAGTTATATTATGATGTTGTTTTTAACACACGATATGAATATTTTAATATTTTAATATTTTAATTAGTTACTGGCTGCAAATATTATTGGTCTATTTGAAAGAATAGAAGAAGTTTCATTGGTTTATTGGTTTGATTTTGGATATAAAATGAAAGAATTAATTATGCTGGCCATCTGAGGAAGTCAATTGTATGACGAAAATGCTGGTGTTTGTTTTATGAAGGCGTTCATGGTGGAACTGTTTTTATTTTTGTTTGTTTTTGGATTGGGTCAATAAATTAACATTTTTACTAAGTGGACTTTGTTCATCGCTGAATACTACTTTTTTTTTTTTGGTTTTCGAAGTTGACTAGAGCAGTTAACCCACTTGTTTTTGGACTTTCTTTTTTGTGGTTGCTACATACACTGGTATACTGGGATGCTCTAGTAGGAACTGTCTTTATCTTATTGCTGGAATATTTTTATCCTACACTGTACTTCCTGTTCAGTATACTTTAATAAGTACTTTTTGTGCCCTGTGCAACCTCTGATTGCTAGCTAGCTAAAGAGATACATACATACACAGATGCATATGCTCACACATGCACTTGTAGATGTATATATAGACACATAAAATGCAGAGAGATGTAGAGTTCTAGCAGCAGAATTCTCACAAAAATATACTTCCACTTTAAAAATGCATATGGATAAATTTTTCCAACTTGCAAAATATTAATGATATTCTTGTAGTTATTACTGTTTTGATCAAGTCTGTTTTTTCCCATATCACTGAGTCAATAACAGGATAGATTGCTGTAGATTTGGCAAACATACTTTTCGTCTCATTTACTGTTTTATAAAAGGTTTGGAGCAATTTTGTTATCTCATTACTCAGTTGAGAAACACTTCAGAGCTATTAGCTCAGAAAATAGATACCTGCTAAATATCCTTCAGATGAGAAGTCTAAGCTTGTAGTCTGTGGCAAACAAGTGCACTTAAAACAGTAAGATCGCATAGTTGTTATTTTGCTTGTGAATTATACTGTATTTAGCCATTTCTCTGTTTCATTTTCCTGTTCAGATAAGGTCTTCCTGTCCATGAATACAATTTGGTGTGCTTATCACATTATGTACTTCAGTGCAGGACAGGAGTGAAGTTGGTCCCTCAATACATTATGTTTTTTTTGTGCATTATCAGTCTTTAATTAACTGCTATATCAAAGTGTAGTGCTTGTTATTCAATGCATTAATGTTTAATTGTAAAATAATTACTTTAGCAATGAATAATCTCTTATGGTAATGGTATTTCAGCTTTCATTTAAGAAGTTTAAGTGATATGTTAACCATTACTTGTAAAAGACTGCAATGCAGGTACAGAGTTTTAAAAGCAGATGATTTTATTAACTACCAAATACAGATGCAGGGTCATAGGTTCATACTAATCTGACGACCACTAGGTGCCTTTTAAGCCTAGCCATGTAAATAAAATGTGATCCACAAATTTCATTTATATAGGGGGTTATTTACTGACTGTCTCTGTCCATCAGAGACATAGGCACCAGACCAGGGATGAATTTTTGATTGCCCATCCATTGGTCCAGTTGCATTTAAATAGGGATAGAGAGGAACTCTGTTTCACATGGATGGGGAGCCTGTTCCAGAGCATGGGAATTCTCTGAAGAGCATACCTGCCTCTCCAGTGTGTTCTGTTTATGTCACAAGCAAAATAAAGTCTTTTAATATGGTAATTCTTCTGATGCTGTTTATTTTGTGGATGTGCAAAAGATTCCTCAAAACAAGGTCCAGGGATGTCTTGTATGCCAGGCAAAGATCACCGTTCAGAAGTCTATATGATAGCAAGTACAGAGACAGGGCTTTGAGGTGACCACCTAGGACATTATGTTTTCTGCCTGCATTCTTTTTGTAAGGAACTTTTGTGTACATTCAAGTTGTTGCATGTGTCTGGTCAAGTATGCACCAGTGGGGACATAATACTCTATCAGCAAAACCACCAAAATGAAAATGGAATGAAGAAAAAAACAACGAAATGCAGATCCAAATCCAAGTTTATTGCACTTAGCACCTCAGCCCAACACAGCCTTCAAAGAGTAACATAAATTAAATAAAACTTCCCCTATATATATATATATATATATATATATATATATATATATATATATACAACAATCAATCAATAAAACAATTAATCATTAAATAATTAACTAAAGTAGATATTTCCAGTTAAGCTCATGATTCAATCCCCCAGGTAAAAGAGTGTTATATTTTAAAATCAAAACAGCTTCTTTATATAACAGCATATTTTTTTTAATAATACAGCATCACCAAATTTAATAAAAACCTTCTCTAAAATAGTGGCTTGTAACAAAAAATAATCACTATTATGTTTATCCAGGAAATGCATTGCAACTGAGCTTTCCACTCTGTTTATTGATATCTGTAATATGTTCCTGCAATCTGATCTTGAACTTTCTTTTACTTTGCACAGTATAAAACATGTTACATGAGCACCTCAAACAGTATATAATACCTTCAGTATTGCAGGAAAATCTGTTCATAGCTTAAAATTTCTTACCATTAATTATATTAAAACAGGGTACTATATGTTTACACACACTGCAATTATTACACGGCACAGTACCCAATCTACTAAGAGATGACAATTTTTTCATCAGGTAACACAAAATAAGCTTTCACCAGTTTGTCTCAAATTCTGTCCCCTTCTACATGAAATGAATGGTCAATTTCTAATAATATTCTTTACTTTAACATCCTTTTTCAAAAAATTTCACTGATAATTTACCAGCTTCCAAATTTTTTGGCTCAAAAGATTATATGTAGCAACAAAAAACACATCACCTATATTTTCTTTAACCTGTACACCTTCTTTATATAAATGTTTAGATGTACATTTATGCTGTTGCCCGAAATACATTTAGTCAATTTTATCGACAGCTTCTATCAAAATATCTCTATCATAGCCCCTATGGAGAAACATAAGCAATGTTTGACGGACTTCTCTATATAAATCAACCTCATTATTACAAATTCTAAGTAATCTCACTAATTCTGCCATATGGAAGGGAGTTGATAGTATGGGGTGGATGACAACTAGTGCCATATAAGTACTGGCTACCATCTATGAACTTACGATGTATAGAAACTTGAATAAAACCATTATTATTGACAATCAATTGAAGATCCAAACACTAACTTCCTTACCATACTGCAAACCATCAAATTTCAAGTTATATATATTATTATTAATAGCATTAACAAAATCTTGAACCCTATTCATACCATTTTCACAAATAATCAAGTCATTAATGTATTTATAATAACACAACACATTTTCATGAAAAATGGGTGCTTCTAAATGTAATCCATTTCAAATTTAGACATGAAATTATTAGCATACATGGGGGCAAAAGCTGCCCCCATGGCTGTGCCTTGTAGTTGATGGTAAATAACATTACTGAAGCTTAAAAAGTTATTCAACAGACAAAACTGCAGTAATTCTAATATATAACATGATACTGGGCTATCCTTCAGGAAATATTGCACAGCTGCTAAGACATCCCCGTGTCTAATATTGGTGTAAAGACTTTGTACATCAACAGAAATGAAATACATATTAGCAGTCCATTTAATTCTAGAAATCTTAGAAAATCAAAAGAATCTTTAATACACAAAGGGAACTTTTCTACATAAAGCAATAAAAATTGAGTAAAAATGTTCCAATATTACACAGAAAATAGTTACTAGCTGACACAATAGGTCTACCTGGTGGGTTAATACTGTCTTTATGGATCTTCGGAAGACAGTAGAAGGTTGCCAGAGTACAACCCTCTGTATTGAACTTAGTATCCACTTCTTTCTTAGTAAAGTAACCTAAAAGACAACCTTTCTCCATTAAACTTGCAAAATTTTGTATCACTAGTCTATATTCATTTTCATTACTCACCTCATAAACTGTTCTGTCATTCAGATGTGCAAACACATTTTTAAATACTGAGAAAAATGAAGAATCACAATTTTATTGCCTTTGTCTGCAGGCTTAATAATAAGATATCTCCTATTTGACAACTCTTTTAAAGCAACCCACTCTTTTTTAGTTAAATTATATCGAACATCCTGTTGGTTATTAACAAATTCAACATATAGCTGTTCTATAAAAAAAATGTCACATTTCAGAAAACTGTTTAATACATTCATTATCATATGGGGGAATAAATCAACTTTTAAAATTCACTGCTGAAGTATTAAATGAGAAATACTCATTAGGGCTATTGTCCACATCAAAACTGTCAGAATTACATGAATAAAAGCTGTTTTCCTCACTAACAACCACTAAATTATTATCAATAACATACTTATCAGATTTATCCATAAAAAAATTTAAAATGCAGCTTTCTCACAATTGAAAAAATTCCTGTTTCAACACATGTAATCTGGGTAGCACAGTTGGTATAAACTAAGCCCAAGATTTAACACACTCAGTTGCTCCAATAATAAAACACATCCTGATAAGTTAGCAACAAACGTATTATTACATACATTAAAGTCATTGCCATCTACCTCATTTATCCTTCCAAAGAAACTCGTGCACGATGGAGTATAAATTCTTTATTCCACAGTCCTATAACAGTTAAGCGCTTTCAACTGGAACCCAGTCTTCTTCAGAACAGTCAAAAAGCACCATAACATCCTTTATATACATAAACCAATACACTCATTTAAAAAAGTGCGCCAAAACACTTAAAGGTACAATGCATATTCAGCAGCAAATAACCATATAAAAATCAATATTTATTAACTTCCCCAATACCCTAGGTATTTTAGTAAGCACTTATCAAATGTTAATGATATATATAAAATGTATATACAATATGGAATGTATAAAATATTTATAAAAATATATTTATAAAAATATATATTTAATATATATAATGTATGAAAACTATAGTCTCTAAGTCAAATTAATACTTAATCATATGTTTAAGACTTATGAGACATTATTTTAAAAAATTTTTTGAACACATGACACTAAATTACTAATAATATAATGACACAATAACTTGTACTAAGAGAGGACCAGGAAAGGCTTGATACTAATGGACTCATTTAGTCCTGGGGGTCTAGTGGCATCTAATAAAATCTGCCATCTACTTTCCAAAGCCGCTAATTGCATCTTCCAATTCCCCCCAAATGTTGAGTACCTGATGGTATCTATGATAGCAAAGTGAAAAGTATGCTCTGTACCATATTCATGGATGTGTTTGAACAATGCGTTCTTCATGTCCTTCCTCTGAATACGGTAAAAATGTTCATATATGCGCTTTTTAAAAACTCTTTCAGTCTTGCCTATGTAATACATAGGACAAGAAAGACATGTAGCTATATATATCACTCTATTTGTGTTGCAATTTCCAGTTCTAGTTCTGATACATGTAGAGTTTATGTTTTTGAGTCGAATGTATCTAGATTCATTAATATACTTACACTGTTTACATCTGCCACATTTGGTTGTACCTTTGTACATATCCTTTGTGGCAGTATCATAATTAGCTTTCTCTAATAATCTTTTTAAATTAGTGCCTGTCTTATATACAAATTCAGGAGAATTTCCCACAATACGTTCCAAATTCGAACTAACAAGTATGTTCCAATGTTGTCGTAATATGTCCTTAATAAAACACGTATGTGGAGTGTAAGTCAAAATGCAAGCTCGACTAGAATAACTAGATAATTGCCCTTCATATTTTCCATTTACCACATATTTTCCTAATAAGGAATTTTAATAAGGAATATTTAATAATAAGGATTATTAAATATATATTTTTATAAATATATTTTTATAAATATTTTATACATTCCATATTGTATATACATTTTATATATATCATTAACATTTGATAAGTGCTTACTAAAATACCTAGGGTATTGGGGAAGTTAATAAATATTGATTTTTATATGGTTATTTGCTGCTGAATATGCATTGTACCTTTAAGTGTTTTGGCGCACTTTTTTAAATGAGTGTATTGGTTTATGTATATAAAGGATGTTATGGTGCTTTTTGACTGTTCTGAAGAAGACTGGGTTCCAGTTGAAAGCGCTTAACTGTTATAGGACTGTGGAATAAAGAATTTATACTCCATCGTGCACGAGTTTCTTTGGAAGGTTCCTGTTCTTATTACATTCGGAGTTGTTGAATTTTTATTTTACTTGTTGGTTGATATGGCTGAACAGGAGACTACCTTAGAGGCTTCATTGTCTCGAGAGGAGTTCAATGGACTTCGGGCTGAAGTATCAGCCGTGCAGAGTGAAATACGTAAACTGTTTGAACTTCTAAATTCCATTGCTTCCAATAAGGTATTTCAGGCTTCCAATGATGTATTTCAGACTAAAACATTGACTAGTTCGTATTCACCACAAGGTGATGTTCGTCCACCGAATGAAAGCTTGTTGGCGTTTAGAAGGGAAGGGGAAGTTCCTGAAGTAAACCGGAAGGTGTCTGGTGATGATACATCTGAACATGAGGCAGTTAGTTCCAGGAGGAGGTTACCTACACCCGAACGTGGTTTTCCCGCAGTCTTACTACCTTCAGAGGATGCAGCTCACAATACCAATGCCGTAATAGATTTACCTGACACGAGTGATGGCTTTGCCGTATCTCCCAAAGAACAGCGGCGGTTTGTTTTTCACGATGAAGCACATAATATCTTTGAACCATCGAGGCTTACACCAGCCCAGGATTTTACCTTTGATTTTAGTATATCGAGGGCAAGACGTGAGGCCGAACGAAATGGGGCTAGACCAAAGATGGTATATACGAACAAACCCAATGGATGTATCCAGCAGAAACCCCATATTGATAAAAAAGGTACTGTTGCCTATATTATATCTAGTCCTAAACAAAAACAAAGGACTTTTGATCGACCTGAATGTAATAAATTAATTAGTAGTGATTTGCTTATCACAAAAACAAATGAAAGAGAGCTGTTTGATAATGTTCTAAATGGACACGGTGACATGTTTGATTTTGGGAAAAAGAAGTATAATAACAAATTTAATGTGAAAAATCACATTTATAGCTCTCTTAAAGAAATGATTTTTGACTTCGGTAAGAAACTGACTGCATATAATAATGCTAAAATAGATGTTAGTTATTTAAAAAATTGTATAAATTCTAAGATGGTACCTAAAGGTTTACGATTTTTTAAATTACCATTAGGCATATTATACAATGTGGAAGTGATGGATGAATTTAACAGTTTGTTTGACGGTTTTGGAATTGCTTTCATGGAATTGTTACTGAAATATCAACAAGAGAAATGTGACTCCTTAGGAGTTGAGTTAGAAGTTATGTATGAGACTATTTGTAATGATGTAGAATATGAGACTTGGAATGATCTTTTTAAAAAACAATTTTATCAAGCTGAGAGTAGAGCCAACAATATTTTTGAGAGGAAAAGTAAGAAGCTAACTAGGGACCATGAAGCATATAGCAACAATAGAGCTTATATATGGCCTAAGGTTAAAGAGTTAGAAGTAGGTTATATATCTACCCCCCTTCGGTCCACACATAGGGATTTTCAGAGTGCCAAGCCTCTTTTTGCCAGACATCCCAACAAACAGTGGACCCAATACAAAAAATAGACCAACATTTCCACACATGTACTAGTGTAGTTATAGAAGACAAGACTCATGAAACAGATTCAGTGACATTCACTCCTAGAATTGATCAGAATATTGTATTGGAGGGAAACATAACTTGTAGTAGGATGTCATTTTTGAAATATCCTACGGTTACATGTTACGAAGGTTTCAAAGTCTATAACTACACAGACGTGGAGGTTAACGACGACTTTATTCGTGTCATGCACAAAGGTATGAAGTTCATTCCTACCGTTTGCAACAATTTAGTTGATAATATTAAGCAGGTGAAACTTTTTTGTCGCAAACTTAATTTGGCCGTGATTTATGATGACTCAACGGATCAGGTAGTTAGTAAGGAAAACATGCAGTTGTGCAAAAAGAGTTCATATGTACCTGTATCTCATCCTAGTATATCCAATTTTGAGAAATTGGTTAGTCAAGACATCTACAGACTACATAGGGACCTCAGACACAGGAATTCGTTGCACAATGGCCAACCATACAATCTTACCCAGTCGGAAAAGGATTGTCTCAACAAAGTGATGCATAATAAAGAGGTACGCATCATGAAACCCGACAAGGGTGGGGGGATAGTACTATTTTATGTTGAATCATACAAGTCTTGCATCTATGACATCTTACATCAGGCAGACACCTATGAAAATGTCTCTTTAAATCAGATTAACATCGGACATCATCGCATTGATCTGGCTATAGAGGAATATTTAATCGATAACAGGATTACAAATGACACTTATATGTTTTTGAAAAATGACCACCCCATTTTGGCAACCATCGTTGGCATACCCAAACTTCACAAATCTTTGGAGCAACTACCCTTCAGACCCATCATTTCTGGTTCCCATTCTAAGACATACAATATAGGGAAATGGATAGATCACCAGCTTAAACACATTTATGGAAACATCCCACACATTATGAAAGATTCGTGGAGTTTTCTGGGCAAATTACAACATGAATATTGGAGACCAGACCTCATCTTAGTCACCATAGACGTGGTCGATCTTTTCTCCAGTATACCCAGAGAACTAGGAATCGAACATTTCTCAAACAGCCTCAGGAAACATGCAGGGGTTAGTTGGGACAGGGTTGTGTTGCTGTGTGACATGATGGGACTTGTGTTAGAACACAACTACATTGTGTTTCAAGGGGAATATTTCAAGCAAACTAAAGGTGTTGCTATGGGTGCGTCGTGTGCCCCTATTTTTGCCAACATGGTTATGCTGGAATGGGAAGAGGAAGTGTTATTCAAGAGTCATTTTTATACCAACATCTCATTCTACGCCAGATATTTGGATGACATTTTCATTTTGTGGCAAGCCTCTATAGAAGAATTACAAGAATTTATGTCTTTCATCAACAATTCTTCCACATTTTTGAAATTTACTTATCAAACTAGTACTGTGGACATTGCCTATCTGGATGTCTTGGTTGGTCTTGATCAAAATGAATTCACTTCCAGAATCTTCCGCAAACCAACATTTTCCAACGATTACCTACATTTTACAAGCAACCATCCTCCCCACATTTTCAAAAACATTGTCAAGGGGCAGTGTATCCGTGCAGCGAGGATGTCTTCGACGGAAGCTGTGATGAGAATGGAACTTGACACCATTAGGAAATTATTTAGTAATCGCGGATACCCGGACAATATGCTCCAAGACATAACAGACTATGTGGGGAATGAATGGGGTAAGAAATACCCCCCTTTATTAGGAAAATATGTGGTAAATGGAAAATATGAAGGGCAATTATCTAGTTATTCTAGTCGAGCTTGCATTTTGACTTACACTCCACATACGTGTTTTATTAAGGACATATTACGACAACATTGGAACATACTTGTTAGTTCGAATTTGGAACGTATTGTGGGAAATTCTCCTGAATTTGTATATAAGACAGGCACTAATTTAAAAAGATTATTAGAGAAAGCTAATTATGATACTGCCACAAAGGATATGTACAAAGGTACAACCAAATGTGGCAGATGTAAACAGTGTAAGTATATTAATGAATCTAGATACATTCGACTCAAAAACATAAACTCTACATGTATCAGAACTAGAACTGGAAATTGCAACACAAATAGAGTGATATATATAGCTACATGTCTTTCTTGTCCTATGTATTACATAGGCAAGACTGAAAGAGTTTTTAAAAAGTGCATATATGAACATTTTTACCGTATTCAGAGGAAGGACATGAAGAACACATTGTTCAAACACATCCATGAATATGGTACAGAGCATACTTTTCACTTTGCTATCATAGATACCATCAGGTACTCAACATTTGGGGGGAATTGGAAGATGCAATTAGCGGCTTTGGAAAGTAGATGGCAGATTTTATTAGATGCCACTAGACCCCCAGGACTAAATGAGTCCATTAGTATCAAGCCTTTCCTGGTCCTCTCTTAGTACAAGTTATTGTGTCATTATATTATTAGTAATTTAGTGTCATGTGTTCAAAAAATTTTTTAAAATAATGTCTCATAAGTCTTTAAACATATGATTAAGTATTAATTTGACTTAGAGACTATAGTTTTCATACATTATATATATTAAATATATATTTTTATAAATATATTTTTATAAATATTTTATACATTCCATATTGTATATACATTTTATATATATCATTAACATTTGATAAGTGCTTACTAAAATACCTAGGGTATTGGGGAAGTTAATAAATATTGATTTTTATATGGTTATTTGCTGCTGAATATGCATTGTACCTTTAAGTGTTTTGGCGCACTTTTTTAAATGAGTGTATTGGTTTATGTATATAAAGGATGTTATGGTGCTTTTTGACTGTTCTGAAGAAGACTGGGTTCCAGTTGAAAGCGCTTAACTGTTATAGGACTGTGGAATAAAGAATTTATACTCCATCATGCACGAGTTTCTTTGGAAGGTTCCTGTTCTTATTACATTCGGAGTTGTTGAATTTTTATTTTAATCTACCTCATTTATGCACAGGTTTAAAATGTCCCTCATTCATTGTCGATGCATTGTAGGTTCCCCTCTTCTTTCTGTTGTTATCAACTGTATCATCCCCATTGTTACAAAAATGTTGCTAAAGTGCTTCTGGTTCCTGTGGTGGAGGAAGGGGAGGGTATGCCTGGATGTCATTCTCAGACTCAATGGTGTAGCCAGTGCCATCCGACGAAGCAAAGGAGACTGAGTGCTGCTTTTTAGAACTGGATTTAGTGCGAGAGTTGTCTGTTTTATTAGCAGTCTTTTTATTGGCCCTCCACAGGAAGGCCCGTCCTCTGTTATAGTTATGGATGTCTCTATTAATCTTCCACAGCTTAAAGTCACCCTGATCAGTCTCAAATTTATTTAATTTCTCTTTCATATTCAAAAATAATTAATTCATTTTAGAATAACCAATTTTATTCAACAATTCAGTATGCACAGCATTAAGTTATTCCTTTAATGTCTTTTGCTGCAATTGATCCCTATCTATAAGGATTGACACCCACTCCATAGCACATCTGTGTGCAGCAGCCAGCCAACGATCCTTAAAGGCTGCATTTGCTGCATCTGACAAATCAAAAGAAGTGGAAGGGCTTTTAAAAGCTCACAGCCCTTGTGGGGAAATATCAAGCTCCAAATAACGTTGTAATCCCAATATATTAAAGTGGCAATGAGATTCTTTATAGATCAATTTTTCAAAATCATCTATAAGAGCCTGTGTCTCAGTAGAAAAAGTACTAGTATTGGCGCGACCAATACCAACAAATGGATTATTCACTCTCTGAAGGTTCTCTTCCATAAATTTAGAAATGTTATTTTGTACGTTCTCACCAGCATTGTCTGTACCTGGGACACCAGCCTGTAAACCCACATTGCCACTATTAGGTATGCCGTGCACCACAAAATTATCCAAGGTTCTTTGAGAGGAAGAAACATTCAAACCTGGCAAATTGGAAGATAGAAAGATGTCCTCTCGAAAAATATGGGGAATGTTCATGGAAGGATCTGTAGCCATGCAAACAATAGCAAAACCACCAAAATGAAAATTAAATGAAGAAAAAAACAATGAAATATAGATCCAAATCCAAGTTTATTGCACTTAGTGCCTCGGCCCAACACAGCCTTCAAAGAGTAACATAAATTAAATAAAACTAAAACTGCCCTGATATATATATATATATATATATATATATATATATATATATATATAGTTCCCCTTCACAAGATCGAATATATGAATACTCGAAACTCAGAAGCCTGAGCCCATAATCTTGAGTATTCATATGCTCGAAATTGTGAAGGGACACGAAAGGAAAGTAAAAAAACACTTTTTCTAATGTTTTTGCATGGGGGTTACACCTGTACCAACTCCGAGATCGCACTACAGCAAAGGAGATGGAAATGTACCATTATGCGCTATATGTATAAGTGCACAACAACAATCAATCAATAAAACAATCATTAAATAATTAACTAAAGCAGATGTTTCCAGTTAAGCTCATGATTCAATCCCCCAGGTAAAAGAGTGATATTTTGAAATCAAAACAGCTTCTTTATATAACAGCATATTTTTTAATAATACAGCATCACCAACTTTAATAAAAACCTTCTCTAAAAGTGTGGCTTGTAACAAAAAAAAAAAATCACTATTATTTTTATCCAGGAAATGCATAGCAACTGAGCTTTCCACTCTTTGTTTTTTGATATCTCTAATATGTTCATGTAATCTGATCTTGAACTTTACTTTACTTTGCCCAATATGAAACATTTTACATAGGCACCTCAAACAGTACATAATGCCTTCAGTATTACAGGAAAAACTGTTCACAGCTTAAATTTTTTTACCATTAATTATATTAAAACAGGGCACTATATGTTTACACACACTGCAATTATTACATGGCATAGTACCCAATCTATTACAAGATTACATAATTTTTTCATCAGCTAACACAAAATAAGCTTTTACCAGTTTGTCTCTTACATTCTGTCCCCTTCTATATGAAATGAATGGCCAGTTTCTAATAATATTCTTCACTTTAATATCGTTTTTCAAAAAATTCCAGTAATAATTTACCAGCTCCCAAATTTTTGGGCTCAAAATATTATATGTAGTAACAAAAAAACACATCACCTACATTTTCTTTAACCTGTAAACCTTCTTTATATAGATGTTTAGATGTACCTTTATGTTGTTGCCCGAAATAAATTTCATCAGTTTTATCCACAGCTTCTATCAAAATATCTCTATCATAACCCCTATGGAGAAACATAATCAATGACTTGACGGATGCCGCTATATAAATCAACCTCATTACTACAAATTCTAAGTAATCTCACTAATTCTCCATATGGAAAGGAGTTGATAGTGTGGGGTGGATGACAACTGGTGCCATATAAGTACTGGCTACCATCTATGAACTTACGATGTATAAAAACTTGAATAAAACCATCATTATTGCCAATCCAAAAAACTAATTTTCTTACCATACTGCAAATCATCAAATTTCAAGTTATGTATATTATTATTAATAGCATTAGCAAAACCTTGAATCCTATTCATACCGTTTTCACAAATAAAAATCAAGTCATCAATGTATCTATAATAATACAGCACATTTTCATGAAAAAATGGGTTCTTATAAATGTATTCCATTTCAAATTTAGCCATGAAAATATTAGCATATTTGGGGGCAAAAGCTACCCCCATGGCCGTGCCCTGTAGTTGATGGTAAATAACATTAATGAAGCTGAAACAAGTTATTCAACAGACAAAACTGCAGTAATTCTAATATATAACATGACACTGGGCTATCCTTCAGGAAATATTGCACAGCTGCTAAGCCATCCCCGTGTCTAATACTGGTATAAAGACTTTGTACATCAACAGAAATGAAATACATATTAGCAGTCCATTTAATTCTAGAAATCTTAGAAAATTAAATGAATCTTTAATATACAAAGGGAACTTTTCTACATAAGGCAATAAAAAATTGTGTAAAAATGTCCCAATATTACATAGAAAATAGTTACTAGCTGACACAATATGTCTACCTGGAGGGTTAATACTGTCCTTATAGATCTTCGGAAGACAGTAAAAGGTTGCCAAATTGCAACCCATTGTACTAAACTTAGTATCCACTTCTTTCTTAGTAAAGTAACTAAACGGCAACCTTTCTCCATTAAACTTGTAAAATTTTGTGTCGCTAGTCTATATTCATGTTCATTACTCACCTCATAAACTGTTCATTCAGATGTTGCAAGCACATTTTTAAATACTGAGAAAAATGAAGAATCACAATTGTATTGCCTTTGTCTGCAGGCTTAATAATAAGATCTCTCCTTTTTGACAACTCTTTTAAAGCAGCCCATTCTTTTTTAGTTAAATTATATCAAACATCCAGTTGGTTATTAACAAATTCAACATATAGCTCTTCTATACAAAAATTTAACATTTCAATAAACTTAGATTTGGACATAATACTCTATGACTGGTCTGTTGAAGACTGTACAGTGGTATGATGACCTCTCTGAACCTAGTTGCCATATTTTTGCTTATAAGTTAAGTAACATAGAAAGATTTTTTTACTATCTTAGACACGTTGGTCGAAGGCTAGGTTACTATCTACATGAGTTCCTGGATCCCTGACTAGTGAATTAACTTTTAGGGTTATTTTTTTGTTGATGTAGTTACCGTGGATGGCCGACTTTCAAAAAAGTACTATAATACATTTCCTTGTACTGAATTTTAAGCCATGGCTTTGGGGCCAAATGTCTGTCTGTGTTAGACCTTCCTGAAGGGTGTTCTCATCTTGGGGATATTCAGTGACTGATTCTGGTTTGTAATCATCTGCAAAATTGGTTAGCCAGAGGTGTTTGACATTGGCTTTACCATCCAAGAAGTAGATGCTAAAAAGCAGTGAGCCTAGCACAGAGCCCTGGGGGATGCCATTGGTAACCAGCCTCTCTGTGGAGATGGCCTCACTGATTCTAACCTCCTGAGTACTAGCAGTAATCCAGCTTGCTATCCTGCATGTTATAAAGAGATTTATACCTAGTTTCATAAATCTGTTGACAGTGCCTGAGTTGGGTATTGTAAAAAATGCTTTAGCTAGATCTAGGCAGGCAGTATGCACTGTTTTCCCCTCATCCATTGCCTTAGCAACTTTTTCAAAGAAGTCCACTAAATTCAGTAAGCATGACCTTCCTTTGACAAAGCCAAACTGGGGTGGATCCAGTGTCTGAAGGTCCCCTATGTCATTGGTGATAATATTCATGATAATCCTTTCCATGGCTTTGTAAATAAGACTAGTTACACTAATGAGTCTGTAATTTCCAGGATCTGTTGAGCGTCCACTCTTATGAAGGGGGGTGACTGCCACAGTCATCCATTCATGTGGCACAAAGCCTGTTTAATACTATAGTTAAATAATGACTCCCAAGGTCCTGATAAGTCATATTTTAGACTGCCTGGTAGACATCCTGGGATATTATTTTGTCCCATTGAGGCCATTTTCTTGGCTTTAGTGAGTGCAGCCAATACATGATCCCTAGTTATAGTCGGAGGGTATTTTGGGGGGGATAGTTGGTTATGAAGGGAGTATAAAGTTATACCTGAATCTGTCCACTAACATGTTCAGTATATCACCAGGCTCGGTGAATGCAACACTATCAACCACCAGTCCAGCACATTGTTGTGTGTTGTCCTTGAGGTTTCTGCCTTAGCTGAAGAAGGCCTTATGGTTATCTTTCAGCTGAGAGGCTATCTTAACCTCAAATTTGTCTTTCTTTGACATAATTAGCTCTCATATTTGCCTATTTAGTTTGATGGGACAGTTTTTATCTTTATAGGGATTACTCTTCCTGATTTTTGTCATATTTTTTTTCCTTTTGTTGTATATCCTGTTTAATTTGGGATACCCCCAGGTCAGTTTGTTTCTAGGGCTAGTCCTGAGCTTGCTTCTGATAGGTACATCAACCTCTATGCAGCCATTTTACTGGTTATACATTTTCTGAGACCAATTCAGTATAGGCTGCTGTGTTCTCAAGGTTTGGAGGGGCATTGACTTTTGACAAACCATGACTTAATAAAAGGTATTTTGTCTTGGAATATTTCCTAACTGTTACTGATTTTAATGAGATTATGGATTTGATCTTGATGTTGAAGGAGACAGCTTTATGGTTGGACAGGACCTTGGGAGGGTTGGGCTGCAGCATTCTCCCATATTTCTGATCATGAGGTCCAATATGTCTGAGCCTCTAGTGAGCATATTCACTATTTGGTCAAGGGTGTTTGTATTTACAAAGCACAGGAATCTCTGTGCCTGTAGATTTGAGGCTGTGTAAGATTTCAGTCTATGGAGGGGTAATTAGAGTCTCCCATGAGTAGGGTATTAGGTTGGATATTAAGTGTCTCCAGTAGGTCCAAGCATGCATTGTGAGCTTCTTGGGACATGGAGGAGGACCTATAGCTGGCTAGGATATGGTACAGGATTTTGCTTATGGTGATCTGCACAAAGAAGAACTCCAGTGTGTCATTCTGTTTGACCACGCTTGTTACTGATGTATATTAAGGCACCTCCTCCTTTAGCCCTTGTCTGTGCAGCTAATGGCCTAAAAGTGTGGAAGGCACTGAAATCATGCACTGCCGGGATAGTGTGTGCCATTTTAAAACATATCTCAGAACTTCACAGATGTCTATATTCTTGAGTGTGAGGAAGGCTTGGAGGGAGTGCATTTTTTTATTTAGGTCCCTGGAATTGAGCAGTAACACTTTGAGAATCAGCTGTGTTGATTTTGTTGTGTCAGAAGGTTTGTCAGCTTGGCATTCCCTACAAAGGTACTATGGGGTAGATAAAGTTTTAGCCAGTATACGAAAACCTAGAGAGGAAAGGTGCAAACCATGCTTGGCAAAGCAACATGGTCTGTTAATCATGTCCTCCCAAAATGACAAATATTGGATCCTCTTAAAATGACACCAGACAGACAGCCAATTGTTGAAATCAATCATTTTCTTCTCAAATTGTGGCATCATCCTCTGTGATGGTAATATGCTACTCAATGCTAGGGTCATACCAGCCTGAGACACACAGTCTGAAAGTTCCATAATGTCTCTCTTCATATAGTTCAGGAAGGTACATCTCAGGTCATTTACACCTACATGGACTATGATGGAATCATACTGGTACCTGTGACACAATGACTTCAGTGTAGCATGATTTGGTGGATCTTGACTCCAGATAAGGACCTAACAGGGATCTTCTCCTTGTTCAGCCTTTTTAGGGGGGCATCATTATATCTTACAATGAAGTCACCTATAATGAGAGTCCTGGGAAGTGTTTGGTTCCCTTAGGGTTTTAGTGCTGAGAGTGACAGTATGTGTGGTGTTGGGTGTTGTTTTTTCTAAGTGCCTTTGGATTTGCTGAGGCATAGCTTTGACAACAGGTGCTCTAGGTGATCTTTGTTTTTTAGAAAGATTGCTTTTAAGTGCCTCTGCATACATTACTCTATGTGTGTGTGTTGTGTGCTATGAGAGGTGAGTGTTGTGTGCATGATTTTGATAACCTGATGTGCACTTGTATGTGAGAGCTTAGCTTCCAGTATCATTGTGTGAGTGCACTTCTTGCATACTGTGTATGTGTTGTTGGCAAACATAAGACAATTGCTATATTGTCTCTAGTGGCCCATATCTACCAAGCTGGCTACCAAGAAGTTAGGAAATTGTATATCCATACTGTCCAGTCCTTTGATTGGTGAGCTACAGGGAGGTGGTGCATTGGGTTTAGAATGTTATTAATGGTACTTTGTTGGTGCAGACTAATAAGGGTGCTTTAATGGGGCAGATTATGCTAAACAGTACTAAATTCTACTAACTTTAATGCTTACACAATGCTGTTTTCTACTAAATCAGTAGGTATTGTCACTTGACACTCAACTAGCTGCTCTAAGCTTATTGGCACACAATGTCTTTGCTCTCTATTGCTGCTTTATGGGGTATAATTTTATAGACCATTCTACAGGGAAGATTTGCTTTTTAGGTGTTTGGTGCTATACAGGGCACTGCTAACCCATGCAAATGGGCAAAATTTATAGCAGCACAGAAAACTAACTAATGAGCTCTCTGGCCAAAAAAAATACTATGCTGTATTTCCCCACTCAAATAGACCAATCAAACACCTTCTGTCACAAAATAAATAAGCCCAGTCCTCTTAATGTAAAAACACTAGAAGAAACCTACAAGTGCAATGCTACCACAAATTGAACAGCTAGCTGGAAATCCCTTGCTGAAGGTGATTTCAAGACACCCTGACAGCAGTAACAGTGATAGAAACAGCAATTTATTCTTTTTTTTTATATATATACAAAAAATACAGTGAAATGCACACATAATAGGATGGGGCTGCAGAAAAACTTAGCTCTGAGTCTTGGATAATGTTGTTTTGCTAATTTTCTTTCAATTTATAAGCACTCTGTGTGGGCATACTCAATATCAGCCTGACTGATACAGAAAAAAATCATGATTAGTTAAAAATGTCTCCTCATACAGAATTAGGTACTTCCACCTGTTGCAATGCTCAAAAAGATGAAGTATTGACTGCAGTCTATGAAACTAAAGACCATTTAGTGTCCTGGGCACTGAAACAGCCAGCATGGAAGGGTGGGACAGAATACGTGGCCGACGCTAGTTTGTCCACTCTCTTGTGGTAGGGATGACAGCTTGGTCAACCACATGACTGGGATCTAATGTTGGTTGGGTTCTCCAATAAAAATCCAGCATAAGGCCCAGTAGCAAGTTCATAGCCAGGCAGCATATATGTATTGTAATAGTCACTGGGTATGTGCAGAAGTGTGCATGCGGAAAGGGTCCGGCAATGTAGAATTTCTGATAGATCATGTTACTGGTGGGAGGGATGCAAGATACTGTAAAATCATCATGGCTAACTAGATGACAGACTTCCATGACCCATTTTTCACCTATGCAAACAAATGACCAGTTTGGGTCAAGGGTAAGGTAATGTTCAGCGGGCACTAGGAAGAGCAGTGACACACAAAAATAGAATTAGTTCCCAAGTAAACAGTTACCTAATCTAAGCTTGAGTTCATATTACACTGGTGAAGTTTTTATTTGTCTTTATGCTGACTATGTCTGACCTTACCTGCAAAATAATATAGGGAAACCATTATTCATACTAACTTCTATGTAATGCAGCAGAATTAACACAGATTCAAATTCATATTTTAGTCACAGAATGCATAGCTAAGATTAATTATATTTGAAGTTAAGCATAATTAATGACATTTAAGCAACTGACTGAATGTACGTGCACTTATTCAATTATTCCCATCTATGATGGCTTTGGGCTCATTTTACCTCTACCTGATAAGGAACTAATGCTACTGAAACTCCCTCCTTTCCCTCTGTCACCCAGGAATGGACACATAGCCAGTGCTGTCCTTGATCTGAATTAAAATCAGAAAATAAAACACAATAATCAGGGTAAAGGAAAGCCTCACATCTGTTTTTGTTTTGTAAATTAGAATACAGAGTGATTTGAAGGTAGTAGCTTACTGGTTGTTTTTCTCAGCCTCTCAGCTGCTGCCTACTCCATTCAACCTCTGGGGTCACACCACTCCCCTACCCTCTCCTCTATTCCCACCCATCCCACTACCTCTACACTTATACCTCACCATCCCTGCTCACTAATACTCCAATACCAATCCTATCCATTCTTTTTCATTCCAACTACTTTCTCCACACCTCTTATCTTTCCACTTCATCTCTCACACATTCACACACCCATCCCCTACTTTACCCAGATCACTACTACATTACTGACTCATGTAAAAGAACACCTATAGCTCAACACTCCTCTTCCAAACAATCCCTCCAAAACATCCTTCTTAACCATTAAAACCTACACAACTCAGCCACAATGCCATCACCCGTAACACTCCTTCTAACCCTGACACTTCTCTCCTTAGTCCTCAATCCAATCTCCTTCTCACCCCATTATTCCACCACATCTACCACAATTCTCAAAAAAACTGCTAGCTATACTAACATATCTCCCTACCTCTACCTAATAAATCCTCTCTTCCACTACAAACTAAAACTCATCCCCCTCATAAACAAAATCCGCATCACTCTTAAACTCCACAGTACCAAAGCTCCTTATCAACACAGCACCACAGCTTCCACAAAGCAAGAAACTTGGGCCTATATATTCACTCTCACTAATTTACCTTTATCAGGATATATACATCCAAACCCTGGCCCAGCACCAACCAACTCCCTCAAATCCATCTACATGGTAACTATAAATTCTCAAAACATTCACAACAAAATCGCTAGTTTTCATGCCTGAATCACTCATAATCAACCCAACATCATAGCCATCAGCAAGACGTGGCTTAAAGCCAACATTAAAGATTCTAAATTTCTCCCCCCTGGCTACCAAACCATTAGATCTGATAGGCTAAATAAAAATGGAGGCAGAGTAACAATAATCTTTTCTAACCCTCTCACCATTGTACCCTACACCAGTCAAATCTCTCAATTCACCAATGCAAAAATAACCATTGCTATCCTAAAATTAAGCCACCGCAAAAATCTTTGTATCATAGTTCTCTACATACCCCCTAGAATCAATATCCCCATGCTAGAAGACATCCTCACCTGAATTTCTACAAACATAAAAAACAAAACCATTATACTAGGTAATGTAAACATCATCTGGACAAACCTGACTTCTAACTCCCCCACCGTCAGTATAAATTTATTTAACCTTAAAACTTACTCAATTCATAAACACTCCTACTAGGCCAACCAAAGATAATACCATGGGATCCATACTAGACTGGATTCTCGTCTCCCACCCCAGCAAAATAGCTGAAGCAGGCACACTCCCAGATTCTCTCAGTGACCATGTCCCCACCTTTATCTGCTGCTCCCCATCAGCCTTACAAAATCAACATCAGTACAAACTTGTAAGGAATCTAACTACCTAAAACCATCTCATGTTTTCTGATACACTAAAACAAATTAACTGGCACATACTAAATACTCTCCCCTTAGATAATGCTTTTTACTATTTCAACTCTGCATTCCTAGACACAAACAGACTAAACAGTCTTGCACCACTTCACAGGAAAAGAATCAAAGCTAGCTCTGCCCCGTGGCTGTCCAGATCTACTGAAGCTCAGATGCATCTCAGAGATAAAAGCATGGAAATATTATCAAACTAACAAAAAACAAGCCTCCCTGGTACATTTTAAAAGCTTCGCAATCATGTAAAAAAACTAGTACATAAAGACAAAAAAAGCTTGCTACACTAAACTAGAGTACAACCACAAACAAAACCCTAAATAATTCTGGAATTCCATCTCATCTCTCCTAAACCCTGGCACAAAAAATAATCCCTGACCATATCCCAACAAAGCCTCAAATGAAATAGCATCTCTCTTTAACTCCTTTTTTTATAAACTGTATAACCAACATTACTACTAACTTTCCTAAGGACAATGACAACACAAATAGCATTGCTCCTTCTAAAACACCCCCTACTTTTCCTACCTCTACAAGCTTCTCTTCCTGCCCTAAACCCAACACCCCTCCTGCCACTAATTTTACTATTAACCCTATTTCCACCACAACTATCAAGAGACTGCTTCTTAAGCTCAAACCTTGCTCTAACACACACACCTGACAACTTAACCCCCACTTTTCTAATGATCGCTGCTGAAACCATCGCCTTTCCCATTAGCATCCTAATTAACAGAACTATTAAAGAATCTAACGTTCCCAAATTATGGAAGAAAGCTTACATTCTCCCTCTTCACAAAGGTGGAAAAACAATGATATCTCCAACTTTCAGCCCAGTGCCATCCTCTCCCCAGTCTCTAGGATTCTGGAAAAGTGCATACACATTCAGCTGATGCCCTTTCTCCTTCAAAACAACCTCCTCCCCCCTACTCAGCATGGCTTTAGACCTGGACACAGCACTAAAACAGCCCTTATATCTTTTCTGGACACTATTAACAGAGCTTGTGATTCAGGGAAAATAGTAGCTACCATATTCTTAGATCTATCCAAGGCCTTTGATATTGTTTCCCACCCTTTACTACCTACAAATTACTGCTGCTCACATACTTATCTTCAAACTATCTGATTGCCCCACCCTAAGTTCTATCTTCTCCCTCTACCTCTCAAACCAGTCCCTTAGATCGAGAACCAACAACTACTTATAGCACACAAGCCAAACTGGCCTACAGGCCAGCTTCTCTTCTCTTACTCCATAGTCAAAACTTGGAATGTTCTCCCACTAGCTATCAGAACTACCAAAAATCCAATCAACTTCAAAATGTCTCTACACACATACCTTTCCTCCCTCTGGAGCTGCTCTTGCACTCAACCTCTTTGAGAACCTCACTCCAATGCTGCATCGTCTCCTTACCATGCTCTCTAACATTCCTCCAAGTGATAAGTATATCCAAATATTATTGGAAATCTGTCACTGCCATTGATCTGACTACTGAATTACTAACCTTGTTTCTAATTTATTCTTATTTGTCTATTAGTGGTATTGTATTATGGAAATCTGCCTCTATAATTTGTCCGACTAGTAAATTGTTACCATGTTGTAAACTATGTTTCAAGATTGTAATCTAATTTGTCTGATTTTGTTGTTGATTGTACTGTGGAGTTTTTCTCCCCAGGCCTCCACTGCAAATGGGCTCAGTAAGGCCTAGTGGACTTTCCTGGTTAACAAATTGCAAATAAATAAATAAATTATGATAATATAAGCAACCTGTGATCCATTTTGTCTCTTGTGAGTGTTAAAGCACAATTGTTTCATTTGATTTTTAAACAAGCTATTGTTATTATTTTATTTTAATGAAGGTCATGCTTCTAGTCTTAAGACATAACTTTTTCTTTAACAGATTGTGCCAGAAACTTTGACTTATTTAATATTTTCAAAATGGAAATAAAATTACACTGTCTATCCAAATGAAAATTATAATGCTGCTTAAACTCACAGTTCCAGCGCAAAAAGATCATATTAGAATTGTTACAATGGATTCTCCTTCCCTGGGCTTCCAAAAAAATGAAGTCTGCTTGGTTGCACCTGCTGGTTAACAAGACATACATATACAAATAAATAAAGTCTAGTTGTAATATCTGTCACCAGCAGGTACACAGATATGTCATATGAGACTTTTTCATAGATACACTAATCGGAATTTCTAGCTTGGCATTTTTTTCATATGTATATTCTCTTCATTTTTATTTATTTATTTGACATTTGTTGACCAGGTTAGTCTAACTGGGCAGGTGCCCTTTTTCAGTGGAGACCCGAGGAGAAAAGCTCCAAAACAAACATATGTAATAATTAACAACAAAATAAGTAAAAGAATTACATAAAATTTACAGAAATATTAACGTTTAATAGCATTCAGTATAGCAGTATTTACACAAAGTATACTATATTACATACTCATAAAGAATGTTGTTGTTGTGTCTTTCGGCTTTTCCCAGTTAGGGGTCGCCACAGCGGAACTCCGGTCCGCTAATGATTGGCAGTAGATTTTTACGTACCGAGTTGCCAGCTCTGACGCACAACCTTCAACGAAGGTACGCCCATTCACGTATGTCTCCACACAGAAGACGCTTTAGCTGAGAATCGAACAGGACAATGTCTTACTGTGAGGCGACAAATAAAAAATAAAAATAAACATATGACAGAACATTAGTTCAACGTAATCCAAAAATAACATTAAAATCATGAGTATTACTATTTCTTTCAAATGAAGGGCAAGACAAAATAGATTAGTAGGAGAGTTAAGTGATAAGGCAGAAGGTGGAAATAGATTAGGGAGCTAAGTGATAAGGCAGAGGGTGGGGAAAGGTATATCAAGTAGGGTTGATAGTATTAGTAAGTATTAGTTTTACTAATATTTTGTTTCATAGTGTATCTCATCTACAATTTATGAACTTGTCATGGTACTGCTGTTGGCACTGTTTGAATTATTTCATTCTTGCTCTAATTGTAACCTCCTACACCTTTCTTTTAGTGATCAATGTACTCCCCTGATAAAATAAAAAAGCACAGATGTATTAAAAAGAAGGTGAAGATGATCACAGACATACTTGTCTATGGTATTGGCTGCTTCATAAACTGCCAGGTGAGTAACCCAGATTCTGAAACATTTAGTGGTTGGTCACAGTTCAACCAAGAAGGATGAAGTTATGCCTATAGAAAGGTTATGGACTGCAGAATACATACTATATGTCTGACTGCCACCTGGAGTTGTCTGATTAGCAGCAAGATAAAAGTAAGCCACATACCTAGGGATGGATAGCTGTGGCACTTGCTTCAACATGGATTCTGCACGGCATGTAGGTAGGCTTCAGGGATGTAAATGTGGTCACACCCCCAACAAGAGTGCCAGGCATCCCTAGTTCCTCCCATGTTCAGACCAGCAATAAGACCCATTCACTTTATCTTGTGGTCAGCTACATGAGTAAAATTTCACACACACACACACACACACACACACACACACACACACACACACACACACACACACGCACATCCAGCATTCAAAAGTGCAGACAAAGAAGCAAAACTCTCTGCAATAGCAGGGTGGCTTTATTCCCCTTTACTCCCACACCCTTATTTCTTATGTATGCTAACTCTAGGAATGATATACCTCAGAGAAAGGGGATTTCACCAAGGTGCTATGATTTCAGAATTAGTATAAGATAAAGTTAATCCCACTTCAGTATTCACATGTGCATGTTGAACGGAAAGAATACCTTTACAAATGTGTTTCTCTTCTTTAAGTCCTGATCCCTGATGGTGTGATGCAAGCATTGGCATGACAGTGACAGCTGACACAATTTCAGACTTTTAAAGTGAGACATTTCTCACTGAAACATGAAATTTTGCAGAACAAATCACAATCTCAGACATTACAAAAGCCATGCGTTTACTTTATTGTGAAGGCATTTATATATTTTTCTGTTTTTTTTTTTTCCATCAGTATACAGCCATCGTATCAGGACTGCACTGTGAATACAGGATCAAGTTGTAACTCTCGGGGCAGAGGCCTTTCTGATAGGCCATTCAGAATGGAAAAAAAAAATATTTAAAAACTGCAATACACTGTTAGCAAGATTCATACTTTACATTGAGCATATGGTTTGCTTTGTGTAAGAAAATAATTTGAATATAATGTTTTTAATATTGACTATCTTTTTAAGTTAGAGGCTATGCTTTGATACCATTATTATGTTTTTGTTTTTTTTTTTTTTTGGTAGAACCTGAAATTTGCATTTTAGATGTGCAGTGTGAATGTCTGACATAGACACATAACAGATTCAAAATAAAACTTAGTATTATCTAAAGAAATGCAACTCACTTCCCTTCTCAGAAAAAGGTGTCTTCTTAAAATAATATAATAAAATATGCATACAATGTTTTAAGAAGGGCTGTAAATCATAATGCATAAATATGTACTCTAGATGGTGTAACTTTAAGCAAATGAGTTAATGCGATTAAATTTCTCAAGTCACCTAGAAAATCAATTGCTTGAGTATTGTAGGTAACAAAATGAAGTACCTTTCAAAGTAGTTAAAGAAAGGAGAAGCTGACAAGCCAATTAATCTACTGTAGTTTGACAATTATGACAAAAATGCATACCTGTAACTAACTGTCATTCTTTTGCATTAATCAATATGTGAACAACTAATCTTTATTGGATGATATATTTTTCTTCTACTGTAGATAGATATCACCTTCTACAACACATTTGTTGCTTACAAAACTACTGGAGAAAATGTAGCTGAACATGCAGACATATGCAAGCATTTTGATAGCCCATCAGAGCATCTGTATACTAAATATGTGCATTCCATCTAAGGCCCATGCATTTCAGATTCAGAAAGGCATACTGAGAAATTAGAAAAATTGCATTTTTTTCTGGTTAGAAATATCTGCATGCCCAGGGCAGCATCCCATGAAGCAGGATGCTTGTATCCTGTACCTTGTTAGCTGTTTGTATCACTAAAGAAGAAGGCAGAAATGTTGTGGTAGTAAAGATATCCTCGGGTATTATCATACTGTATCAGAGAGCTCTGGTAAAAAATAAACATGAATGAAGGATAAAGTCAATTAAAACACAGGCTTAGAAATCAAGAAAGATAAAGGTCTGAAAGTCACATTGTCTACTGTTCACCAAGTATGCAAATGTTTCATCTTACATTGCTTTCTTAACTATAACATGCCTTTATCATCCATTTACAAGTTATCTATTTTTCTTGAATCACTGGCCAACTTCTTATGTCTCAATGCATTGTTAAACAACATTTTGAATTCTGTTATGTCTGTAGAGACTCCCACTATAATTGTTACTCTGATTGTGAAAAAAATGCATTATAAGTAATAGATAATAGCCTGCTAAAACACTACTGCTTTACAAAAAGGAGAACCTTCATAAAAATCCAAATTTAACTTCCACTGCTCAATGCCAACAAAGGAAATGTTGCAAAGTTTACTCCTTCATGTTGCATTTGGCATAAAAGGGGCACTTGCATTTCTAGAAGCACTATTATGTGTTTGTGAATATGTAGGGTGTGTGTGTGTGTGTGTGTGTGTGTGTGTGTGTGTGTGTGTATATATACATATATATATATGTATATATATATATATATATATATATATATATATATATTTTTTTTTTTTTTTTTTTTTTACCAGATGAGGTGGCTTGCCCAATAGACCTTTTCTAGCCACAAACCATGACACAGTTAGTACAATGAAAGGTGAAAATAGCAAATATAGTACAAGTAAGCAAATATAACACACCGTAATCAAAAACAGTACAAAATACATTATTACACAGTAGCGTAGCCTTTAGAATTATCTGCCAACTAAAATTCAGAAAACCATAATTGTGATCTTCAAAACTGCAAGTTTTATTGTGGTTGAATATATACCAAGACCAGAACTACTGAATTTTAGTATATTCTCTAGGGTACAGCACTCCTGGAGTTAATATGTAAAAGTAGGACATTGGAGTCTAACATTCTATGAATACTATCTCCAAGATTACAGTCTTCCCAGTCTCAAATCCATGAAGTGAGCAGTCTGGAAATGTTTCAGGGTTAATTGGCTTTATTTCAAGATATAAACCAAAGAGCAAAAAAAAAGGTCACACTTACAAAACCATTCAATAAAAACAGCAAGAAAGACCCAGCCAAGCTAGAGTTTTGATGGGGGTAATACCTTAAACCTCCTATAGTGGTGGTTCATGGGATATATGCAAATGACCCATACCTGTGTTTGGCTTCATGGCTTCTGAATACCAATCACTTTTTTGACTTTTTACTTTTTAAGTCTTTATGAGTACATTCAGATCAGTAAAGCCACTCTTCACTAGCTGTAGACATGCATGTTTTTTTACCTTGTCTGTACAGCATAAGTGGATTGTTTTGCTATATTTTAGAAACACAATGCTTAAAATCAAGCCTGATGTCCATAAACATGAGTGCCTGCAAAATATCCCAAATAACATCGAAACTATGGGTAAAAGGGTTGTAGAGACAAACCATTCAGTAAAAATTACAGAAGGAACTGAGTTTGTGTCTCATTAGATAGAATTCATCATTCCACTTCTATTACTGAATCGAAGCTGGTTTTGTGACGTAATACTACATTTGGTAAAGTAAACATTAATTTAATCAGAAAGAACATCATCAAGTTTAGTTAGTTAAGACAATATAAAGGTAAGTCTCCATTATTCCAGGATAAAGGTATTAGGAAACTGGAGAAGGAAACAACTGCCACAAGCTTTATAAATTAGTAATACAGAACTAGAAATAAGTGAAATAGTAAATATGTTTTCATGATGTCAAACAGTCCAATCAAATCTCTTTTTATTTAATTTACTTTTTATTTTTATTTATTCTGTCCACCCTGTGGACAGAAGCATAGCAGTGAACTAGCACTTCCATTTTCATGAAGTTTCTGTTACATTTTCCTGTTATTTATAGGGGTGTTTTAGAAATGTAAATGAGAAGGTCAAAAGGATGGAATGAGTTTGTAGGTGTTTTTTTAATACAGTAAAGTGTTTTATGAAAGTTATTGGATTATATTTAAATGGACATTATGGATTTTAATGTTTTATTTGGAATTTTATTGGGTAACAAGTGACGTTGCCATCAGGAAGGATCTTTTGTTCAATCTAAATGTTGCTTGATATCAAGCTATTATCTCTAATATTGACAAAGAGATGGCATATATAAAAATTAGAAAAGAAAAGAAAATCTACAGGGATAGAACTGAATAGATGGAGGGGCATGCTTATCTCTGACTACTGAGTGGGACGGATCAACTTTCTCCACCTCCTCAGCGCTGAATGAACACCAATTAATGAGTGTTATACCTAGGTTTCATCTTTATTGTTCCAGACTTCTTCAGAAAATAACATAACTTCCCACTCCAACCTTATATACTCTCACAGTTTCACACCCAAAGCTTTCATTAACAAATTAATTAATTAATTAATAAAATACTACTTATCTCATCGAGAACCTTAAAATTATAAAATTATGTCATTATACATTCAATACTGACCTAAACTTTTTACTCTCCAATGACCTACGTAAACAACTAATTTACGTTCACTTAAAAAACATTATATATCTATTTATTACATAAAAACAAGCAACAAACATTTCTAAAAATTGGGAATACATTGTACCCATATGTACACACATACACATAACACTACTATTTCAAAAAATGCTGTATCATATATTTCCCCCATCGCCTTTATTGTTTAATAATATAAACATATTTTTAAAAATATATATAAAATATAATAATTACTACAATACTACTTACTTATATACTAGTATGTTTATCCCAAAATGTGTTTTAATTTTAATATTGGCAGCATGCTTATGTTATCATTTATTCCGGGAAACACTGTGGCATTTAGTCTTAACTGTCATTTCGTTTCACAAATATCCAGATGCACATCCAAGACAGCACTCTGACTGTCCTTTTTTATTTGCTGTATTATACAAAACGTAAATCTGTGCTCTGGGTATTGCTCAATGTGTCTGACCAAGGCATTGGTATTCTTCATATGTCTAATGTCAAGTATGTGCTCACCTATTCTTTCCCTAAACATTCTACAAGTTTTTCCTATATAGAAGGCCAAACAGCCTTCACATTTGGCCATATAAACAATATTTTTGGTATAACAATCAAAATGCCCATGTATATGTATGGACTCTCCCCCAACATTTATTTTGTCCCCTGTAACCAAGATGTATTTACATATACTACATCTACCTTACCTAAAATTTCCTTTACTATGGTGGGAACCCCCAATCTTATTACTAACCTTAGCATCTAATTCCAACAATTGCTTAAATGACTTCCCTTTCCTATATACATTTTTTGGGGGGATACTCATTTTTCTCCACAGATTGCCATCCAATTTTAACAATGTACATTTGTTGTGTATAATATTAACTATATACTCAGCATCATAATTGTAAGTAGTTATAAAATACAGTAACTCACTCGTATCTATTATGTTACTTGTTTCATTTGCCTTATCTTCTGCTAGGTACATATCCCTTTGATTGCCCACATTATTATTAATGGTCAAAATTGCTCCATAAGCACCATTAATTCTCTTATATTTAACTTCTTCCATAATAGAATCACATAGCGCTGTGGGATACCCCCGGATGATAAACTAAAATTTCACTGTCCCCCACTTCAGCACATTTCCAGTGCTGCTCAAACCAATCCAAATTATCACAAACAATATTGTCACAAACAGCATATGCCAAACCAATGAAACCAAAAACTGAAGGTTGATCAGGTAAAAAAACTTATGACTTCTGGTATTTATAGGAAGCCTACGTTTTCAAATTCTTATCTGAATTACCAGAGCTGGCACCCTAGCCATCAGAAAAAAGCTATAGTGAAAAGCCAAATGGTTAGGGCAGCCAGGATGGTAAGTGAATATGATGACTTCCTTCTGGAAATTGAATTTATTAGGGGTATGTTTATCAACCGGGGGGGTAGCCCACAGCACTATGTGATTCTATTATGGAAGAAGTTAAATATAAGAGAATTAATGGTGCTTATGGGGCAATTTTGACAATTAATAATAATGTGGGCAATCAAAGGGATATGTACCTAGTAGAAGATAAGGAAATGAAACAAGTAACATAATAGATACGAGTGAGTTACTGTATTTTATAACTACTTACAATTATGATGCTGAGTCTATAGTTAATATTATACACAACAATTGGAAATTGTTAAAATTGGATGGCAATGTGTGGAGAAAAATGAGTAAACCCCCAAAAAATGTATATAGGAAAGGGAAGTCATTTAAGCAATTGATTGAATTAGATGCTAAGGTTAGTAATAAGATTGGGGGTTCCCACCATAGTAAAGGAAATTTTAGGTGTGGTAGATGTAGTATATGTAAATACATCTTGGTTACAGGGGAAAAAATAAGTGTTGGGGGAGAGTCCATACATATACATGGGCATTTTGATTGTTACACCAAAAATATTGTTTATATGGCCAAATGTAAAGGGTGTTTGGCCTTCTATATAGGAAAAAACTTGTAGAATGTTTAGGGAAAGAATAGGTGAACACATACTTGACATTAGACATATGAAGAATACCAATGCCTTGGTCAGACACATTGAGCAATACCCAGAGCACAGATTTACATTTTGTATAATACAGCAAATAAAAAAGGACAGTCAGGGTGCTGTCTTGGATGTGCATCTGGATATTTGTGAAACTAAATGGCAGTTAAGACTAAATGCCACAGTGTTTCCTGGAATAAATGATAACATAAGCATGCTGCCAATATTAAAATTAAAACACATTTTGGGATAAACATACTAGTAATAAGTAAGTAGTATTGTAGTAATTATTATATTTTATATATATTTGTTAAAATATGTTTATATTATTAAACAATAAAGGCGATGGGAGAAATATATGATACAGCATTTTTTGAAATAGTAGTGTTATGTGTATGTGTGTACATATGGGTACAATGTATTCACAATTTTTAGAAATGTTTGTTGTTTGTTTTTATGTAATAAATAGATATATAATGTTTTTAAGTGAATGTAAATTAGTTGTTTACGTAGGTCATTGGAGAGTGAAAAGTTTAGGTCAGTATTGAATGTATAATGACATCATTTTATAGTTTTAAGGTTCTTGATGAGATAAGTAGTATTTTATTAATTAATTAATTAATTGGTTAATGAAAGCTTTGGATGTGAAACTGTGAGAGTATATAAGATTGGAGTGGGAAGTTATGTTATTTTCTGAAGAAGTCTGTAACAATAAAGATGAAACCTAGGTAAAACAGTCATTAATTGGTGTTCATTCAGCGCTGGAGTATCAAGGTCTTTCCAGAGAATTTCCTTTTTCTGTGGTTCCTTGGTTAGTTTTGTGGACTTTTTATTTCTCCACCTCCTGCCTACAATAATACTTGAGTTGTTGAAGAAGTTGCCAATTCTGATCAAGTAGAAGATGCCCCTTTAGAACACCAACCTATCTAACATTCGGAAAGAATAAGGAACAAGACCAATCAACAGCAGGACTTTCATCAAAGGGGGAGGCAGTTCTTATGAACTGAGAAGACTATCTGAATAGAATGTTACATTTTTTGTTACAAAGTGGATTTTATGAAGTTTCATACAATTTTATTCAGATAGCATACAAAAAAATTGACTACTGGGCAAAAGACCTATTAGATCAAGGACAGATTGACTACTCCTTGTATGACTTTTTGTGTGATAAATTTCCAGTGGTACCTTCTATCTTCAGTATTTTGAAGATACACCAAATTTTGACAGACCCCCCCCCCCCAGGCCAATAGTTAACTCCAGTTGTTCTAAGACTCATCCCCTAACCAAGTACATTGATTTGAAAGTTAAACAAATTTGACAGGTTTACATATTTATATAGAGATTCTTGGGATTTCTTATTTAACATCAAAGGACTGGGTTAGTCTAAATCAATGTTTTTTCTAATCGTAGATGTTGTAGAACGTTTTAATGTTATCCCCCATGATACAGGTTTAAACTGGTTCAATTATTTTTTATTGGAATCCACTATCTTCCAACAAGATGAAATCAACATGTTAAATCTTTTTATGGAAATGGTTTTAAAATACAGTTTTGTATTCCTACAGGGGCAATATTTTCAGCAGAATAAGGGGGTGCCTATGGGGGCTTCCTGTGCCCCTTTATTTGCTAATATTGTTCTCATACAATGGGTGAAACAATTTTTGTTTAAGTATTTTATTAATCTACCTTTGAAGGTTTATACCAGATTCTTAGATGACATATTTATTGCTTGGGAAGGGGAAGTAAATGAAACACATTCTTTTATTGATTATTTAAATTCAACTACTTCTTTTTTTTATTTACCTTCTCTTATTATGTTAATTCCATCAATTATTGGGATGTTAGAGTATTAAAAGACCATGATAATCAGTGCATTGTTAGCACTCTATATAGAAAGCCCTCCTATTGCAACAGTTTACTACACTATTCTAGTGATCACCCAGAATTTCAGAAGTGTGGAATTGTTAAAGGAAAAGTTATACAGTTGGCCAGGATGATATCAGATGATTCTTTATTTTGTGAAAAGAGCAAACCACTGGCTATGTTTGTTGCCAGAGGGTATCCCCTAAAATTGGTCAATACTGTAAGCATGGAAGTAAATCAAAGAAGGAAAGAAGGGGATATAATACATTTAATTAAGACTGGATTTAATAATGTAATTGAAGTTTTTTAGGCAAGGAAGTTTTAACTAAGGATTACTCTATCTCTTTTGTCACTGAATATTGTGTGGAGGATTATAAGATAAGGAAAATATTAAATAAGAATTGGTCTATTTTTACATTTTTTTTGGTATCCTGGACAAAGCTACTAGTGGTATACCAAAAGGGTAAAACCATTAAGAGTTATTTGGAACAAAGAGATTTTGGTGTAATAAACTTAACCCATAAGAAGCCAGGCACCTTAAAATGTGCGTTTTGCTTACAGTGCAAGCTCCTGTTAGAGGGGAATCTAAGTGCATCTAAGGGTATTCTCAGTGCAAGCGCTAAGATTAACGGTAAACATTTCAAGGCCAAATTTTTTTATAACTGCAACACTTCTGGCATGGTTTACCTTGCTCTTTGTCAGAAATGTAATGGGTTCTATGTAGGGAAAACTCAAAGAGAGTTCAGGGTAAGAATATATGAGCATATTTCAGATATTAAGAAGAATAAGGCTAACAAAGCTTTGGCCAAATGTATTATAAATAACCCTGGACATTCCTTTCTTTTTTGCGGTTTATATCATGTTTTTAGAAATCCTAAAGGTGGGCCCTGGGAAGATTTATTGGAGCAACGTGAGTTGCTGTGGCAACAAGTTAAATGCTGGAGTTCTACCAGGATTAAATGAACACATTTCCATTTTGAGTATATTAAGGTTAAAATCTTATGTTATATGAAAGTTTATTTCATTTATTATAGTAATTTTTATGTCTTTTAGTACAGTTGAGTGTTTTATGAAACTTATTGCATTATATTTACATGGACATTATGGATTTTAATGCTTTATTTGGAATTTTATTGGGTAACGAGTTTGGGGTGTTTTGATCATGTGATGTAATGTTTAGTACTTAAATGCTTAATGTGTAAATATTTTTTACTCTGAAGAAGTCTTATAAATAAATAATAAAAAATAAAGACAAAAGCACTTAGCCATTTATTTGTGAAGATTTGTCGGGTCCCTCCTGTTTTGGCTCCTTTGGTTTGGATTTACCTGTTTTAGTCTAGGTATGTAGGTGCTTTCATATTTTAAAGTAGAGAGGATCAAAGCTCACCCCAGCAGCACAAGACCTTAATGAGGGAGAGGAGTACAATGGAATAGCTTCTGAAAGCCAGATTTGCATACTCAAGAAGTCAGACATTCATCCTGTAGGCTGTGGTCTGCAAGTTAATTTATTGGCTGCAGCATTTTCTCCATCTCAACAGTACCAATTGCTTCAGCCTCAACATGTGAATGAAAAAAAAAATACACCAGTAAAGAAAATCACTTTGACCAGAATGATGCATGTTTGTTGCACTGTTTACTAGCAAATGGAACGTTATTTCTTATTTTGTTCTCAGAAATTACCTTTATTGATTGATAGATTGATTGATTGTTTTGACATTTGTTAATTGAGCAGAGGCCTGAGGAGAAAAGATCCGAACATAAAAAACATATACAAATACAGAGCTCAACTAATAATGATAACAAGTAACTTATATGGTATACTAACAGCAATTAAACATAAGAATTAAATAGCTGTATACAAGTAAAGAGTAAGACTGCAGTTAACACTTGGCACATAACTACAACTTAAAATATCTGAAGTAAATTAGCTATAAACATTTGACTGAGACAGAGAAAACAGATTATTTATAGTCATATACATTTTTTGATTGGTAGATTGTATGCAGGAAGAAAGAAAAGTAATAGGGGTATAATTACTGAAACATTGTAGTAACAGAGATATAGGAGGAAGAAAAATGAGGAGGAATAGGTCAAGTTGGCGTAGGGCAGGGGCAAGTCCATGTTTTAAGCATGTGATCTTTTAGCAGTTTTTTGAAATTGAAACTGTTAGTGATAACTCTTAGGTCTGAGGGAAGTTTATTCCAGGTGTTGGCAACTGAATGACTATACAGAGGTTTACCAATTTGCTTCGTGGGCTTATAGACTTCCAGGAGATGTTGGTCTGTACTGCGGAGACAACATTTGGAGGTATAGAGAGAGATTAGAGTAGAGTGAGCAGGGCAGAGGGAGGGATTATCTAGTATAGAGTGGGTGAGGTGGAGTTGAGGAAGCAAGAGTTGGTTTTGCACTTCTGGCCTCAGAAAATATTTACGGCAGTGCAGTGGTAGGAGCAGTAAGGAAGATTTGCAGAAAATCTGGCAATTTTATTGTAGGTGGAGTCAAGTTTGGCCATGAGGTTGGATTGTAGATTAGTGAGTATAGGTGCAGCATAAAAGAGAGTAGGCAGCAGAAAAGCTTGTGCCAGAGAACATTTTGTGTCCTTAGTCAGGTATTTTTTTTATTCTTATATAATAGGCCTAGTTTTTGGTGTGTTTTTTGATAGCCTTTAGAATATGAATGTCGAATTTAAGTTGGTCATTGATGACAACACCAAGAAGTTTAGAATGAGTTTCGGCCGAGATAGCAGTATTGTTAAGAGATGTTGTACAGATTTATGGAGGATGAGAAGTTTTTTTTTTTTTTTTTTTTTTTTTTTTTTTTAGGATTAAGTAGGAGTTCATTGCTAGTTAGCCATTTTGCCACAGACAGAAGTGAGTCATGCATAAGGGACAGAAGGTGAGAGAGATTATTGGAGCAAAATAGTATAGTGGAATCGTTTGCATACTGAATAAGAGAGGAGTGAGGGCAAGATGTTTGAAGATTTTCTGAAAAGATGCTAAAGAGGAGGGGGCCGAGAATGGAACCTTGGAGTATGCCAGTATGAACACGAATGAAGGGAAAGGAGGTAAACAGCCATCTGGCAGAACTGGAAGAGTCTATCAGAGAGGTAGCTAGTAAACCAGAGTATAGTAGATTGTGAGAGATTAAGGTTTTTCAATTTAGATAAAAGTAGCTTGTGGGAGACAGTGTCAAAAGCTTTGGAAAAAGCTAGGAAGAGGCTCAAAACCAGTTTTTTTTATCTCAAGCTTTGGAAATGGTCTGTGTAAAAGTTATGAGAGCTGTGGCAGTGCTATGATGGGGACAAAAGCCAAGTTGCATGGGGGTTAGGAGGTTTTCCTGTATAAGGCGTTGAAGGATTTGTTTATGTATACATTTTTCCATTATTTTGGAGAGGGGGATAGGATAGCAGTGGGATGACAGTTGGAGGGGTCTGTAGAGTTTCCACATTTATGAAGGGGAATGACATAAAATTTCTTCCAAAGTTTGGGCACAGTGTTCTTAAGAATGGGTCAAGTGATACGTATGAAGACAGGGTAGGCAATGGCTTTAGCAGCAATTTTGAAAAATTGTGGGGATAGGTTGTCAGCAGAAGAAAAGCATGGTTTGAGTTTAGAGAGAAGTGATTTGATGTATGCAGTGGGGGAGAGTTTCAGAGAGAAGGTGGAGACAGAGGAGGAGGGCATGGGATCAGTACAGGAAAAATCTGAATTATTTTTAGTAAGATTTTTGATAGAGTCAATAAAGAAAGTATTTAGAAGAGTAGCAGTATCAAGGTCAGAGCTATTTAGACAGGGACAAGATGTAGTAGGCTTGCCTGGAAAAAAGGAGCTTATTGATATTGTTCCAAAATAGCCTGGGGTTAGAAAGAGGATTGTTTAGTGGTTTATGCTAGTATTGTCTTTTGTCAATGCCAATGTCTTCCTTGGTACGGTTCTTGAGTTTCCTATAACTTTGAAGATGGGTTGGCAGATTTGTTTTTTTCATCAGCAAAATGAATCACAGGGAGAAACATGGCAGAAATAATATAAAAAAACTTTAATACAGTTAGTGCTTTCACATCACAGATGCTTCTTCAGACCATGAATGAAACAAAATAAGCTAAAACCACTTTATATACTTCTTAAGTCCTACCAAGTTGCTGTAATTGATTACATCTATTCAGCATTCAAGTTAAAGAGACAGCATATTAATAAGTATCTAGCCAGAGACATACTACAGCTTGCTAACCCCAACAATTTAATACACAAACTGGCATTTCATCAATAAAGTAAAAATCAATAAAACAGGTGTATATACAAGACAAGTACAGAGTTTCTAATAAAACATGAACAATATAAGCAGATTTTATTTATTTATTTATTTATTTTACATTTGTTAACCGGGCTGGTCTAGCTGGATACATATCCGTTTTCAGTAGAGGCCCGAGGAGAAAAGCTCCAATACACAATAGAAGTACATATTTAAATTGCAAGATTCAAAGTATTGTTACAACAAGAGAATATAGCTTACATATGCAGGAATGAAAATTTACATAGATGTTATATAAGACAAAAGGACAGACAGGAAATTATTTTATAAACATCTTGTTTTTAGATACGGCTTAATGGGTGTTTTATCATTGAGCCCTGGTTCTTCAGGGGGAGGAAGAGAAGGCTGCCTTCCCAGGAAGGGGCGGTAGGAAGAGATTTGAAAAGGATGTGGAATCTGGCAACGATGTGAGAACACTGGTAGTGAACTTTTCAAGTAAAATGTTAACTAAACATCAGGAATCCATACTTGAATGTGGTTTGACTTTCATTCCAGCTTCAGACACTGACTTTGTGAGTACTGTATTGGATATAAGATATTTTGCATGCAGTGTTTTGCTGAAATCTTTAGTTGGCAGTGACAATTCTGAACTTTTTATTGACTTTAAAAAAAACAGCTTATTTGTTCTTGATATGAATCCGGTTTTGGAAGTTTTTTGTAATGTTTGTGAAACGCATTTGAAAGAAATGCTTAGTTTTAAAAGTCAGAATAATAAGGATAGATTCTTTAACTTAAGTAAGGAAGAGCAAGCAGCTCTTCTTGAATTAAGAAATGATGCATCTATTGTTATCCATCCTGTGGACAAAGGTGGGGGAATTGCTGTCTTTAATACTGAAGATTATGTTGCTTCTATGCAAGAAATGCTGAATGATGAAAAAGTATACAAGCAAGTCAGTTTAAATGATATAGAATTATGCTGCAGCCGTGTATTTAAATCATTATATGACTGTTTTGCAAGTAGTTTGCTTTCCAAGTCTTTGTTGGGCTTTTTTACTGTTACAAATCCTGTTGTTCCACTCATTCAGGGCCTTCCAAAACTGCATAAAGATAGATATAACCCACCATTCAGACCCATAGTGGCTGGTCAAGGATGGGTTACACATTCAATATCTAAATATGTTGAAAATAATCTAAGACCAATAGTTAGTACTTCATATTATGTATTGAAGGACACAAAACCACTTTTGTCTGATATTGGTAGGACTTTTTGTAGTTCACTTGAACAACCTGACAACTGTTTATTGGTATCTATGGATATTAATTCACTTTTTACTGTAATACCCCACACATATGGGTTGGATGCAATTAAGAATTATTTAAGCCTACATAGCTCCTATGATATTTGAAGAATTGATTTTTATGTATGTTAATAGAAATGATTCTAGAAAATAACAGCTTTCCTTTTGAACAGAAGTGCTACCTACAATTGTTTGGCATAGCTATGGGCACACCATGTGCCAATAGCTATGCCAACATGGTCCTTGCCTATTGGGAGGAACAGTCTGTTTTGACACGAGACATTTGCTGATAAAATTCTGTTCTCTATGAGATTTGTCGATAACCTCCTTTTGGTGTGTGGGGGGGGGGCACAGAAAGTGAGTTAGGAGAATTTTTTTATGTTTCTAGATACCACTACTGATTTTTTGAGGTTCACTCATTCTGTCTCCTCGACTGAAATATCTTTTTTGGATGTGACTATATTCAAAGATATTAATGGGAAGTTATCTTCCAGATTATTTAGAAAAGAATGTAGAAAAAATAATGTCCTGAGTAGAGACGGTATGCATTCTACCTATATCTATAGGAATATCATAAAAGGTCAAGCCATGCATATATCTAGGTTAGATATGGAAGAGGAACATTTTGAACCAGATATGGGAACTTTCAGAAATGAATTGTCACAGTGGAAATATATGAGAAGTGAGGTAGATGCTGGGATTCAGCAAGTTAAATCTATGAGGAAAGGTAGGACAAAACCATGTATCAGCAATATTCATGATACTTCTTCCCAACAGTTGAAAGAAAATTATACTGCTAAAAATCTATCCATTCACTTAGAATATGCTGGGAATGTTAGAAAGGTACAAAATGTGATTGATAAAAAACTAGTCCATTTTGCAATCAGACCCTGAGATAGCTTGTAGGCCAGAGGCCAAGGTATTATTATAAAAATAAAAAGAATCTCAAAAGGTTACTTTGTCGACCAAAAAAGTCCAAGGAGATGATTTATGGTCTTAATAAATGTGGGCATTGCAGTGTCTGTGATGTTTTGAGTGAAAATATGAGCTTTGTACATCCTATAACAAATAGGAAGCATGAATTCAAAGTTAAGGCAAATTGTAAGACAAGGAACTTAGTATACCTGGCTGTGTGTTTAGCTTGCCCTTCCTTCTATGTTGGCATGACCACTCGCTCACTGAGAGAGAGGGTCAGAGAGCATTTGGCTGCCATCAGAAATAATGAACCAGACAGAAGTGCTCTAGCCAAACATGCTATCTGTGCAGGGGGAATACATCATTTCCAATTCAAAGTTATTGAATGTATTTTTCAAGATTCAAGGCTGGGTGACATGAAAAATAAACTGGAATTGAGAGAGTTAAAATGGATTATTGAGTTACAGGCAGAAAAAGAACCAGGGCTCAGTGATAAAACATCTATTAAGCCCTATCTAAAAACAAGACGTTTATAAAATCTGCTTATATTGTTCATGTTTTATTAGAAACTCTGTACTTCTCTTGTATATACCTGTTTTATTGATTTTTACTTTATTGATGAAATGTCAGTTTGTGTATTAAATTGTTGGGGTTAGCAAGCTGTAGTATGTCTCTGGCTAGATACTTATTAATATGCTGTCTCTTTAACTTGAATGCTGAATAGATGTAATCAATTAATTACAGCAACTTGGTAGAGCTTAAGAAGTATATAATGTGCTTTTAGCTTATGTTGTTTCATTTATGGTCTGAAGAAGCATCTGTTATGTAAAAGTGCTAACCGTATTAAAGGTTTTTATATTATTTCTGCCGTGTTTCTACCTGTGATTCATTTTGCTGAAGAAAATTTGTTCGTTGGTGTGAGAAGGAGTTAATTCAGAGTGTCTACACTATTGACTTTTATTAGATTCATTTTTTTACAGCTCTTCCAGGCTTTGTCTCTCTGTAGCATAAGGTTACAAGTGGATTGAGATAGTCAAGGTGAAAAGTTAGATTTTAGTCCAATTTTTCTGATGGGGGCCAGAAAGTTTAAAGTATTAAAGAAGATTTTGTTGAATTTGGAGATGGCTTCATCAAGAGGAAGGTTGTATAAGAAGGACCAGTTAAAAGAGGAAAGTATATTATTGAAGGTATTGGGAATGAAGATGGAGAATTTGCTTCAATCTTTGAAATGGTGGAGTTTATGGAGTTGAGGAGAATGTCTATGAACTAGGGTGGGAAGATGGTCACTGAGAGAATCTGGAAGAGTACAGAGATTGTGATAGAGATTAGGATTGAAAGTAAGGGTCCAATGAAGAATTGTTCCAGTTTTGGTATGTTTATTAAAGTGAATGGGAGAAGAGATGAGTTGAGAGAAGCCACAGAAATTAAAGCAACTATTGGGAGAGGAGGATTTAATAGTGGTCCAGTCGATATTAACATCACCCAAGATAATGGTCTCACAGGTGATCTTATCAGAGATCCAAGAGAGAAATTGCTCTAGGATAGGAATGTCATTTCCATGGTAGATGTAGATGGCAGCAATAGTGAGGTTTTTGTGTTTATTAAGTTTACAATTAACTATAAGAATTTCAGCAGGGCGAAAGTTAGGAGGGGGTGTGGGAAGAGGGTAAAGTAAGAGTTATTCTGAGTATAGAATGGCAACACCTCCCCCTTTTTTAGAATGACAATCAAGTCAAAAAATATTATAGCCTGGTGGAAGGACTTCTGATTCAGAGATATGTGGTTGTAGCCAGGTTTTAGAGAGCGTGAGAATGTTGGGGTATGCTGGGGTATGCTGAGTTATCAGGAAGTGAAGAAGGTTCACTTTATTAATTATACTTTGTATATTAAGAGAAATTATAGTTAGGTTTTGGAAGGTGGGAATTTAGTAGAGTCCATGGAGGTAGCCGGGGAAGAAACGTTAGGAGAGTAGGAGAAGATGGAAAAATGTTGGAAGTGTCAATATAGCCGTGTGTAGAAAAATCGGTGTGAGGTCCTGGATTGCTGTGTATGTCACCAAAGCATAGTAAGTTAAAAAGGACAATATCATAGAGTTTGCAAGAGGGTAGAGTATTGAGTACTTAGGTCTCATTTTATAAAGAAGTGAAGTAAGTGGGAAGATTTTAACTTTGTAGAACTGTGCAGTTAGAGAATAGGGAGGAAGCAATGGAGAAGTTGATAGAGGTTTTTACATCAGGGTGGAGCTAGAGGAAAGTAGGTGATAGCATAGTTGTGGTCAAAGAGCTATGATAGGAGGCAGAAAGTGTTAGAATAAATAAGCAGGAGGAGCAGAGGAAGAGTGAGAACATGTTTGAAAGGGGTTGGTAAATAGCCGAGGGGGGGGGGTAAAAGTGTAATAAAGATGTCGGGAGGCAAGGAATGTAGATGGGAAAAAGGAATAAAGGTGAAAGAGGGGAAAACTGGCTGGAATTGAAGAGAAGACAGTGACGGTTTCATGTGCAGAGATAAGCTATATGGTGGAGCTTTAGAATAGACAGAATTCACTTGGAGTAGGTGGAGGGAAGAGTTTGTGATTAACATAGGATGTGTGTTTAATTAGGCTAAAGTATAAAGGTAATGAAGGTGGGGGTGGGTGAGAATTGGGGTAGTGTAGGGGTGTGAAGAAACCCCGAGTGAAGCGAGGGCAAATGGAACAGGCAGATCCAGTAGTCAGGTAAGCTACAGAAACAATCAGTTAAACTTGGCCAAGTGACTTAGATAAATTTTGAAGAATCTGTTTCAATTCTGATTTTAAATCAATTCTTGTAAGCCAGAAACAAAAATATTGAAGGCTAGGAACTTGTAATTATCTTGTTTTAATGGTATTATTGTTTTAGCCTTCTTATTGTGGGGAGCTAGCATTGGGTTGTATGCATGCCACATTCAACTGAAATTCTATGCTGCAACTATATGAGACACTAGAATAGGAACATGCATTCAGTTTACAGTACAAAACTCCATGCAGAATGCTCAGGGTAATAGTTCAGTCCTGCTTTAGTGGGATTACTTGGAGCCGTTTCAGTCCTTGTGGGAAGGACTTCCATATAGCAGCAGAGAGGTGAGAACAGTGGGATACACTTTGTACGATACAGAGGAAGTGGAGTCTAAAGAAAGAAAAAAATAACCAGTACAGAGGGTTAGGGAGGGAGAAGGTTGATTTCTTACAGGTCTTAATAAATGCACCACAGCAAAGCAAATAAGCAAATAAGAGCAAACATAAAGTTAGAGGAAAGACAGGAGGAAGAAGTAGAGTAGACAGAAAGGTAGGCAGTAGTTATGTGGGATAGAGGGAATGGGTAGCAGTATGTAGTTAAAGAGAATTTGGAAGGTCAGAGCAGGGGAGTGTTGCATGTGGGAAAGTGCAAAGCAGAAAATAGTGTTAGTTTGAGAGCTGTGGAATAGGTAGTTTAGTGTGCAGAACAAAACAGTTTTCAAAAATGTCCCAAATAAGCTCCATTTAACAAACAAATACTGTAGGAAAAGATTGATATGCAGTAGCATATAATGCATACTTTGATAATATGAACATACACAGCACACTGATAACAGTCATACATACTCTAATCTAATCTAACAAGATTTACTGTAACCTGGCCTAACACAGTGAGTAAAAAAAATAGTGTCTGTGTAGACAATTAGCTGAATAAATTTACTATCAAACCACAGGGAACAATGAGATGGACCAAAGGTAATGCACCTTAAATTATGTTTATCTAGGTCTTTGCATCTTTAATACATCTCTAATGTGAAATACAATTCAGTACATTGCAATAAGTATACTGGTAGGAACACATACAGGCCCTACATCTACTCACAGTGTTCACAAGAAACATTGCACACGTCTCATTCAGTATAAGTAAAAATAGTAGTCTATGACTTTTAGGTGGCTACAGTACTATGAGGGATCACAGTTTAAAAGCAATATTGTTAACAGTGAGACAGAGTAAAATGTTGGATTATATGCTCACAGAAAATCTTAAAGTAATTTCAGTAAATTAATTCACTTATTTGGAGTACATACAAGGAGCAGGATACGAGGTAGTGATCAGGTCTGGGAATGGAGCTTGAAAAATGGCGCCAAGGTGGTTCCAAGTTAAGCAACCTTGCTTCAGATGTTACTAAGGGGAGGGCTTTTATAATGAGTGACAAATCAATGTGAAGCAGACAGATGTTACTAAGGGGAGGGCTTTTATAATGAGTGACAAATCAATGTGAAGCAGAGCCAGAGTTAGCTAGAAACAATCAGTTAAACCTTGGCCAAGTGACTTAGATAAATTTTGAAGAATCTGTTTCAATTCCAATTTTAAATCAATTCTTGCAAGCCATAAACAAAAATGTTGGAGATTAGAAACTTGTAATTATTTTATTTTAATGGTATTATTGTTTTTAGCCTTCTTGTTGTAGGGAGATAGTGCCAGGCTGTATGCACGCCACAATCAATTGAGATTCTTAGCTGCAACTATGAGATACTAGAATAGGAACATACATTCAGTTTACAAAACTCCATGCAGAAGGCTCAGGGTAATAGATCAATTCTGCTTTAGTGGGATTACTTTTAGCCACTTCTGTCCTGGTGGGACGGACTTCCATATAACAGCTGGGAGGTGAGAACAGTAGGATATGCTCGCATGATACAATGGAAGTGGACTATTCAATTTACAGTACAAAATTCCATGCAGGAGGCTCAGGGTAATAGTTCCGTTCTGATTTAGTGGGATTACTTGGAGATGCTTCTATCCTGATGGGACGGACTTCCATATAGCAGCAGGAAGGTGAGAACAGTGGGATACACTCGCACGATACAGTGGAAGGGGACTTTGGCATGCATACAAGGCACAGGATGCGAAGTAATGAATGAGTCTCAATTCATGTTGCCACCCACTAGATCGGCCATTGGCAAATGCATCTTTTTTGGACAGCTGGAATATGGTTTACCACTATTACTTTCCACTGCCAAAAGTAACATAAAGCTCCAATCCATATCTAGCAAAATATGTTGCTTCATAACGAATCCCATCAGTGGGAACACCAATGATTAGTCATCAAAACTCCTAAATCTTTGCCAGCAAAATAAACTGATGATCTCCTTCTTGGCTCGGAGTTTAAACATCTGCAACAGGACACTCCTTCTCATCATTCTTCCAAAGTCAATGCAAACACTCCCCTATACAACATGAGACATCCAGTAGGCCCATTAATTCAAATGCCCGAAAACAAAACTCTGTTGCACAGATCACAGGTTCTGTATACTATTCCTCAAGCTATGACAGTCCCTACCTTCAAACATAAAAGCGCTCACCACATTATTCAGGTTCAGTCCACTATATAAAGCTTATCTTCAAAGACAAAGCAAATACAAATATGACAAGTTGGGACATAATGACCTAATTTTTCTACAGTCGTCTCTCATGCTAATGCCTGCCTTTGAAAACTGCAAATCTGTATATATGTATATAGGTTGCATTGTATTCTGTTTTAAGAGAGCTCAGGGTTTTCTTTGCATTTTGTAATATAATGTTTGCTTTGATACTCTTTGTTAATGTAATCCATTTGCTATACAGTATTGCTTTGTTGTTAACTTGCTTTTTGCAACATGGACTGGGCTTGTAAATAATCAGATCTGATCAGTGCCATACCTAGGTAAACAAACATAAATTAATAGATAGTAATCTTAGTATATGTGTTGTACCTTTAATTTCATATTTATGATATATACCATAGAAAAAAGTGCATCTGCAGCTCCCACATAGGGCTAACTACATCCCTGACTGCATAGCCAGAGTTAGGTGTCAGGCAAGAAAATGTGCTTGGTTAGAAAAGTCCATTTCATGCCCAAGATTTAATTGCTGTCTCTAATATAGGATGCCTGCTAAATATACAGGACAATTTGTCATAGTTTGTCTTTGTCATACATTTCCTGGGTCCCTAAATACCTGATTTAATACAAAGTATAATATTGATTTCCCATGCCTCAATGCAGTCTGTAATCCTTTGCTTAGCATTCAAGTTGCTTAGAAATTATTTGTGCAGGTCAATTTATAGTTTATTTTGATGTGTGAAATAAAATCACTTAACTTTTATCACTGTTTACTGTTTTTAATTAAAGCTATTTTTTATAGTTTCAGATCCTTTCATATACCCTTCTTCATATGTTGCAAAGCAGGCAATGAATACTTGGGGGTGTCTTAGTTCCAAAATACTACACAAACATTGACTCTCTTCCAGTACCATGTACAGAATACAGGGAATGAACACCCAGGTTTTAGAGCAAAGACAGAGTAGTGTGGTTACCTGATTTGACAGAAAGTTTGTTTGGATCTTTTTTTTCTCGGAATTAACTTAACTGCGTTGTGTGTAATAACATTTCCATATTTGTAGCTAGGCACTTGCCAAAACAGAATATATCAACAGGACCCAAAAAGCATATGCTGAATAACTTGAAAAATAAATAAAACTGTCTACAAAATTGCTCAACAAATTCTAGGCCTTTTCAAGGACTTCATCAGAACTAAACTATCCGTGAAGCCATTCACATTTATGAAGTAAACCCATTATGTAACGTATATACTTAGTCATTAGTGTCCATCTACAAACAATAAATCTCATAAAATAATTAATAAACTACATATACTCATGCTTGGAAAACCAAAATTTGTTTTACTAGTACAACAAAGGATATTAGGTAATAGTCATTTTATTTTAAAAGTTGAGGATAATTACAGGATATGGGCAGCTGTCAGAAACAACATTGCATATATTTTATGAGAAAATTCATCAACAGCTTATTAAGTTTGAACATCCTTGTATGCCAGATTACCTTAGTGATACTTCACACTGCAGTTTAACTAATGGGAAATAATCCATCTTTTTCATCTCTGTATTTTTCTCTTATATTATAGCAAACACATAAGAAGCCAGGGATAGGGAGAGAGAGTGCCAATCCAAGCCAATAAAAACATTAGGAGCATGTTGTATAAGGCACACTTCATGTCTATCATTTAGATTAACTGCATTTGACAGGTTCTGGTATGCTAGTATGCCATCTGATTTAAGAGTAATTTTGAACTTATCGCAGTTGATATATTGAGGATATGTAGTAGGCGGTAGTAGTAGGGATAATAATACCTTTTAGTTTTGCTTGAAGTGGTCATTCATGTGAGGAAAATATACTCGCAGTGTTGCTTAAAGTGGTACTTTTGAACTAGGACACCCCCATGTATTCATTGTCTGTTTTGCAGCATATGAAAAAGGGTATATGAAAGGATCTCAAACTATAAATAATAGCTTCAATTAAAAACAGTAAACAGTAATAAAAGTTAAGTGTTTTTATTTCACACATCAAAAGAAACCATCAGAACTAAACAAAATACATCCATTGCTTCCTTTTCATACTTCAAAACAATCAAATGAATAAGTCACCTGGCCAGATCTCATAAGTCTTACACAGATACTATTTTCAAATAGCATTTAATATTTGCATTTAGTTCAGATCTTGTCATTTATCAACTGCCAACATCATCTGTCAGTTCAGTTCTTTAACTTCTAATTTGTCTCCCCGTCTTTTGAATTCATGATCCACAACTAAGAAAACAAACTTCTTAAACTGTTCACACTCTATATTATGATGCATTTTCATGATCTTATTTCTCAATAGCATAACAGTCTTCTTTCATGCACCGCAAGACATTCTCAGTAGTTTTACCTGCACAGAAGCACTTGAAGCTCAAGCATCCAGCAATGGAAATGACTCCCTGGGATGCACAATTTTAATGACACTTCTCGACAATAATTTTATTCAAATGTTTCAGAAATAAAAAAGACTGTTATCCATATGCTGACAATCAGGGCAAAACACAGACAAGTGCTTGCAGGCTTCTCACTGCTAATAGGTTTTTAAATATCATCCTTTTCTAACAGCATTTTAAAATTCACCTGCTTTTTAACAACAGAGAAAGGAACATCACCTTTCACCTTTGCCAAGTCCTGACTTCCCTTAATGATTTTCTAAGTATTAGTAGGATCTTTGTTATTAAAGATCATAGGTAGACCACACCTTCCATTAAAGCCTGGGGTCTTTTTCTCATTTAAGTAGCAACAAACCAGCTTCTAAACTAGATCTAAACCTGCTGCCTCTCGTGCTTTTCATTTCCAAAGTGATATTAACTAGTTATTAATAAAAGTCAAGTCTCTGATTAAAAATATTCCAGATTTCTGACCAGTGCTTTATTGATAGTATTTTTATTATTTGAAAAAGGAAACAAGAAATTATTGCAGATTTGTAAGTGTATTAACTGGCAGTACATATTTGTTGTATTTCACTGTTAATGAGATCGAACACAAGTTTAGCTTCTTGGATGTAGAAATTAATTTGGACGTAAATGGATTTTTGTTAATTGTGCACATTTTTCTAGTTATCATCCTATGTATATGAAGTATAATGTTGCTGGATGACATTTCATTAGAGCCTTAAGACTGGTTTCTGAGACTGAAGCCTTTGAAGAGGAATTTGGGTTTCTGATACAGCTATTAGCTGACAAAGGCTGTACTAGAGAGAAGACTAACAGAAAACCATAGATATATTTTGTTTAGTTCTGATGAAGTGCCTTTTAATGTATGCAAAGAAAGTGTTTAACTTTTATTACTTATTGTTTTTAATTAAAGTCATTATTTACATTTACAGATTCATTGTAAGCCTGTTTTTGGTGTTGCTAGCTTTGAAAATTGCACACTTTGCCTGGCTTGGATTTGTTCTTGTGATATATGAAGGGTTATTTGGAACCAAAAATTGCTTTTAGAGGACAATGGTGCAGCCCATGAAAAATTGGTATAAAAAAGGTATTTGGTACCAAAGGTGCTTTGGTGGCATTTCATTGTATGCAGCTATAGTGTCAGTGGTACATAGGAAATAGAAAAAGACAGGGAAGAGACAAATAAAAGCACAATTTCATAGGTACTTACTAGGTCTATTGGTCTGTGATGATCTTAAGAAGCCTATCCATACATTCACATGGTAACTTTTAAATCTTACATTTTTGCATACTAATAGGTTCATAGGTGTGTACTAGGCTGGAGTCTTTACAAGATTAGCCCAAAGAAATTGCCCAGGCACCATGCCACCCAATGTTAGTTCACAGTGCCCCTATCCAATAGGCCAACTGAAATGATCCCTGGAGTGAACTTTCTGTTACCCATCCACTTGTCAAGATTTCTCTTGAAGAGGGCCAGTGAGGTGCTCTGCTTGACATGAATGGGAAGCTTATTCCAGAGTATGGGCAGTCTTTGGGAGATGAAACTGTCCCTCCATCATGTTCTGTTAATTGTGGTAATGAGGTTGTGATCTCTGGAGCATGTGGTGTGGGGGGATTGGGATTTATTTAGGTATAGCATTTCAAGTAGGCCTGGGTTGGACATGGCTTTGTAAGTCAAGCAGAGATCACTTCTAAGTAGATGATAAGAGAGTGAGAACAGCTGAAGTTTCTTGAGTCTGTCCATGTAGGACATGTGTTTAAGGCCTAGAATCCTATTTCTGAGGTACTTTTGTGGCCTCTCCAGCTGTTGCAGGTGTCTGGTCAGGTAAATGCCAAACAGGGAGTTATATTCAATGATTGGTCTAATGAGGGATGAGTAGAGAGGGATGATGACCTCTTTCTTCCTGGATGTGAAACCTTTGGTTAGAAGGTGTGCCACATAGAAAGACTTTCTGATGACAGTGGCAATGTGGTGGTCAAAGGTGAGGTGGATATCAACCGGAGTGCCCAGATCCCCTTCAGTGTTCAGTGGGCTCCCATCAACATGGTAATTTATGGGAACTGAGTTTTTTTCCAAAGGGGATGATAACACATTTTTTGGCATTAAGCTTCAGGCCATGATTCTGACACCAGTTATTGGTTTTAGAGAGGCTCTTTTGTAGGATGTCTGCACCACTTGGGGAGTTGATAATGATTCCTAGCTTGCAGTCATCGGCAAACTTGGTCAGCCAAAGTCCTTCTGTGTTGGCCTGGATGTCTGAGAAGTAGATATCAAACAGAAGAGGGCCCAAGACCTAGCCCTGTGGGGTTCTACTCATGACTGGTTGACAGTCTGACTTGGAGTCTGCAACTTTCACTCTGTGGGTCCTGTCTGTGAGCCAATCTGCAACCCATATAGTGATGTAAGGATTGATGCCTAGTTTGGTGAGTATATCAATGGTACCTGAGTGGGGAATGGTATCAAAGGCATTGGCTAGGTCAAGGTAGGCTGTATGCACTGCCTTACCCTCATCCACAGCCTTGGTGACTGCCTCGAAGAAGTCAACCAGGTTCAGCAGGCAGGATCTCCCCTTGAGAAAGTCAAACTGTGTGGGGTCAAGAGTTTGGAGAGTGCCTATATCTTTGTTAAGCAGATCCATGATGATGTGCTCCATAACTTTGCATACCAGACTCATCAGGCTAATGGGGCAATAGTTCCCAGGGTCTGTAGTTGCTCCCTCTTTATGGAGTGGGATAACTGTAGCAGTGCACCATTCATTAGGGACATAGCCTGAGGTAAGGCTGTGATTGAACACACCACACAGATATGGTGCCAGTTCATTTTGTACCTCATGTAGGACACAGCCAGGGATATTATCAGGTCCCATGGATGCTGTACTCTTAGCTTTGGATGATGCAGCTTTTACCTGTGCTGCAGAAATGGGGGGTAACAGGCTTTCTTCTGGTATTATGATAGGGCCCTTGAGGGGGGGAAGAGGGATAATGTTGACACTGAATCTGTCAGCCAATATGTTGGCTATATCTGTTGACTCAGTATAGAAGGTGCCATTGTGCAATAACTCAGAGCAAATCTGGGTATTGCCTTTGAGGTTTTTGATATAGCTATATAAGGCTTTGTGGTTGTTTTTGGTATCAGCTGCAATTCTGCATTCATAGCTGGCTTTAGAGGATTTGATAAGAGATTTCAGCTTTTTGTTGAGACTGATAAGGGAGGTTTTCCAGTCTTGTGACTTCATTTTTTCCTGCTACAGTTTCTTCCTTCGGTTGTAGAGTTTATTGATGGCAGAGGACCACCAGATTGGCTTCCTTTTTTTTGGAGGACACCATCTTAGTTCTATTTGGTATGGCAAGGTCCATGCATTTGTGTACATACTCATACAGTGCATTGGTGTATGATTCTGCAGTCATGCATTATTTTCCATTGGCATGGGTGATGAGAAGTTAGCTATCTCTGCTTTTAGGAGCCCAAAGTCAGCTTTAGAGAAGTTTTTCAGGGTGGTCACCTTAGCGGGGGGTGTAGGTGAGATAGAGAGTTCCATGGTGATTAGTTTGTGGTCAGATTTAACCAGGGAGGAACTGACTATACATGAGGAGCAACAGTCTCCCATGTTGGTGATAACCAGGTCAAGGATGTTCCTTCCTCTAGCTGGGGTCAGAATGAGCTGGTCCAGGGCATTAGAACTGATAAATTCCAGAAAGCGTTGGGCCTGTACATTGGTACTTGAATAGTTTTCCCAGTTGATGGAAGGGTAGTTGAAGTCTCCCAGTATGAGAGTATTGGGTTGGACCTTGATAGATTCCAGGTTGTTTAGGAACCTGGAGTGAGAGTCTAGGGACACGTTTGGGGTTCTGTAAGCAGGCTATGATTTGTATTGCTGTCTTACCCAGTGTTAGTTGTGCCCGAAGTATCTCGGATGCATTCTGCTGGGCTACCAGTCTAGAGATGTGCATTTCCTTTAAGAATATGTAGACACCGCCACCCTTGGAGCTTCCGGACTTATTCTGGGGCCAAAAGGTATGGAATGAGTTTTAGCCTGGGAGTGCAGGTGTGCTTTCTGCCTCTTTAAATCAGGTCTCCATTACAGCACAGATGTCGACATTCTCCATTTTGAGGAGAGCTTCAAATGAGTGCATTTTGAGATTTAGACTTTTAGCATTGAGCAGCATGACCCCCAGATTGCATTTGTTTGTAGCTGTTACAGTGGAATTTTGGTCTTTGGAACACTGCCTAAAAAAGGCACTATAGGGGTGGCAAGAGCCTTAATCAGTACCCAGAATCCCAGGGGTGATAGATGCTGGTCGTCTCTGGCAAAGCATCGAGGTCTGTCGATCATGTTATCCCAGGCAGACAGATACTGGATCCCCTTAGACTGACACCAGAAACTTTGCCAATTGTTGAAGTCAATCATTTTCTGCTCATACTGTGGTATCATTCTGGGTGATGGTAGAATACTGCTCAGGGCTAGGGTCATACCTGACTGGGACACATAATCCAAGAGTTCCACCACATCTCTTTTCATGTAGTTCAGGGAGGTATGTCTCAGGTCATTCACACCCAGACCTCCAAACCGTCCCACGTTACTTGGTTTTTACCGAGTTTTGGAGTCCAAATGAAGGTATGCCACGATTCCCAAGTGGCGCCCCTTCATTTCCGATTTCTTTACTTTTGTTTTTTTTATTTTTTTAATTTTTGTGATGTCGGAGCTGACATCATCACATGCGCAATGACGTCAGCTCCGTCAGCACTACCAGCCAGTCAGAATTGAGCTCAAGGAGCTCACGTCATCATTTCTTGCTGGATGCGAGCAGGCGGGAAGTGCTTTGCCAAGAATTTGAAAGATGAATGCTGGTTTTGCTGCAGTTTCAGATAGAAACTACTTTGCTTTGTAAGCAACTTAAATCTGCTGCTGCTGAGAGAAATTTGCTTTGTAAGGAAAGAATGCTGGCTTTGCTGTAGTTTCGGTCCTTTATAAGGGACTTAAATCTGCTGCCGCCGATAGAAATGCTGGCTTTGCAAGGGACTTAAATCCGCTGCCGTTTTCGCTGCTCGGACTTTGCTTTAGGTAAGGAACAAAGGGTGTGTGTGTGTGTGTGTGTGTGTGTGTGTGTGTGTGTGTGTGTGTGTGTGTGTGTGTGTGTGTGTGTGTGTGTGTGTGTGTGTGTGTGTGTGTGTGTGTGTGTGTGTGTGTGTGTGTGTGTGTGTGTGCACATCCTCCTTTCAGATCCAGAAAAGCATTACTTATTTTATTCTTACAGCTCTCACTAAAGAATAGATTAAATGTGTGGCTTTATAAAATCAGGACAGTACAAAGAAGAATATCAGTGTGATTATGACAGTGTGTTATAGCACAAAAGCATACAGAGCTGTTATTGAGAGTAGATAATTACACTCTTTGATAGGCATTGCAAAGAAATATAAAAATATAATTAGACTCTAAAGCATTCACTTGAACTCCATTAGTAGATAAAATATTTTTGTTTAGGCCATCTTAGGACATATTAAAAATGTGACAGTCCTAGTCAGGTGAACATCCCCCTGTGATAAAGTGTATTTAGTTGTGAAAGCATGTCACATGAGATTGGCTTAATATGATTAATTTCAGTATTATTTAGTTGAGATGCATGATGCTCTCAAATTGCCCTTTGAATGCTCATGTTACACTTTCTGATAATAAGTCTGATGAGGCTTTTATTAATGTATTACTTTGTAGCTGAGGCTATCCACTCACCCAGTTGCTTCTGTGAATTTTGTTTTCATTCAACATGTAATGAGCTATTTCAGATGGTCACACTTAATATTAACTCTCATATATGTGTGTGTGTGTGTGTGTGTGTGTGTGTGTGTAAATGCCCCCATTTAATACACCTGGTGACTAGAGGTACTCGGGCTCAAACCCTGTTCCTTGGGTACAGGGTAAAAAGAGCATAAAGTCCCTAGCCACCACCACTTCTGAATTACAGCTTCATGTTTTTGATCTGTTCCTCATAAAATCTGTGGTTTTCAGGATTGTGGCAAATCACTGAAGGATTTAATTCACTAAATGATGACAGGCATTTGAATTTCAGACTTCATATTCTTCAGAAACTAAATGGTAGCACAAAACCTTTTAGTCTAGCAATTTTCTAAGTTTATAAGATTAGTATTTGAAATTTGTCTGGGCAGTTTTGTCATTATTGGTTCATGCATTTTGTTTCATTGCCTAGAGCTTACTGGAAAAATGTTCAAACAATAAGTTTAAAATGCACGCCTCTGTCTAACAAGTATGCTGTATTATACAAGGAATATAATTTAATAAAGTCAGGAAGGTGTATCAAAGAACACATGTATGTTTCTTGTTTTGTGTGCAAGGGGCCAATGATTTGAAAACAGCCCAAAGGTAATCTTTATCCACCACTGGTCAGATGCATTTTCTTTGGATGTGGTGTGTGGGTTTCAATGTTGGTTCAGTAGCAGAGAAGTTTTAATGCCAAGTCTATTTCCATTGTGAGACAGTATTGCTTTGTTTAGCAGCTTTGTTTATCAGATGTTTTAGTGTTTGTGCATTGTGCTATAAAATGCAAAATAAAATCCAAATAATCATTGTAGAAGTAAAGCAGTATGTACACATGGTTTATGGTAAATGGGGTGAAACAGACAGGTAATAGGACACTGGAATGGCTGCAGGGGGACTCTGGTGCCATATATTGGTTGTCTGTTCTTCAGTTTGCTTTTGAAAGTTGGCATCCCACAATTCCATTTGAGTAGGCGGGGTCACATAATTATGTATGCAAATTTTATGTTAATCAGCATACAGATTTGTACCTATTTTTCATGGGCCTTGTCCAGATTTTTGATGTTTCCAGGTTGAGAGGTATGTTCACACCCACATGGACAATGACTGAGTCATATTTGTACTTGTTGTGGAGTGACCTGAGTGCATGTGTTATGTGATGGATCCCGGCATCTGATAGACAACTGACTGTCACCTTCTCATTGTTCAACCTAGTGAGTAGGACATCAGTGTGCCTCACAATTGAGTCTCCTATGATTAGTACATTGGGCAAAGTGTTTTGCTTTAAGGGCTTTGGTTGAGGGGCACACTGTGGTAGTGAGCTATGTGTTCTGGGGATGGTGTTGTGTTGTGGCGGTCGAGTGCATTTCTGTCTTGGGGGTCTCTGTTGTTTGGGTAAATTTTTATTGACAGCCTCCGTGAAGGTGGGTGTATGGGTTCTGTATCTATGTGTGGGTTGTGATAGCTGGTGTTTTGGAGGGCTGTGTGTTCTATCTAGTGAGTTGCAGGTGTTGACCTTCTCCTCTTGACCAGGTAGTCCGGTCTTGGTTGGAGCATGCACTGCACCAGTTTGGTGATATAACTGCATCTCTCACAGGTATGAGTGTTGGGAGGTAAGAGGAGAGGGTTGTCTGTGTACATTAGACAGTTGCCACACTGTCTCAGAATGCCCAAGTGCACCAGGTTAGCAGGAGAAAGCACATGAAATTGCCCTACAATCATACCAAGAGGGGTGGTCATAACTAAGTACTGGCGCTGTTACTGCATAGGAACAGCTAGTGCAGATAGCACCTAAGTGTGCTACAATAAATGCTACAAAAGCCTGTTAAAGTTCTAGCTGATTAACCTAATTGAAGTGCAAGAAGTAAAAGAACAAGCACATTCTAAGGGAAAAACTGAAGAGCAGACTTTCTGGCACCAGTAATACTTTACCTCAACTGAGCGCCACTGTACAGTGTGCAAACACAGGCTTTTAAACCAGAAAGTTGAAAGGGATGGAAAAAAATGCCCAAATGGCCAATAAATGAGTCTATATTATATTCCTGACAGGTGAAAATGTCGACTCTGACTTGTTCGACACCAAATTGTTGAACTACAAAATTAGTGAAAGGCCAAATCACCGATTTCTTTCCAATGGAAAAAAATCATGTGTCCATTCTCTTTCACCTGCCCTTTCCCTGACTGTAGTACAGTCTCAGAGTTAGAATATTTAATTAGGGGTGTGGGGGGGGGGCACAGCTACCCACATTGGGGGGTGTAAGGGGAGAAGCCTCCCCATGTAAATATATTTGTTTATGCGTGCCATTGGTGTTTGGCCAACCAATTTCTTTCATTTTGTAATTCGACATGTTGGTGTCTAACAAGTCAGAGTCAACATTTTCACCTGTCAGCAATATAATATAGAGCCCAATAAACTACAATTTCTGGACCAGAAAACACTCCTCTTGTGGTAGATAGGCTATCTAGTAATTATTACTCCCACTGATAAGCATAAAGTCTTCCCTCCAACACAGAAAGGTCTGGGGGGCTCAGAAACTTACAAAACTGTCCTGGATACAGCAAAGCTGTATCTGGACTAGACTAGTTACAGGAAAGACGGGAAATGAGCTGTAACCCAGTGACAGGCCAAACAAAGATATGTTAAGGCATTTACATGTTTCCTCTATCCACGACCAGAAATGAATTTACAGTTTACCTGTCCATTCATCCAAATTATATTTTAAATAGACTGAGAGAAGTACTTTCCCTTATATAGATTGGAAGGCATTTCTACAGAAGCAATATTGTCTGTGATAAAAACCTATACTGCCAACATGTTCTATTTATTTTGCAAAGGTGATTGAGATACCTTGAGCAAATGTTTATGATACTTGTGAATGTATAATAGGTCTTACAGAACTGGGTTTGTTCAGGCTCTATACAAAAGGTAGAGCTCCCCTCTCAGTAGCCTGTATGATTCCAAGAAGAGGGACAAGACATGGAGATGGTTAGCATAGTTTTTATGATTAAGTTCCCTGATTTTTTTTTTTAATGAGAGAGTGTTTGGACAGGTATATACCAAAGGAGCATTACACTCAATGATTGGTGTAATAAGTGCTGAGCATGGTGGTATGTTATAACTTTAAGGGGGTGTGGTTAGTTGAGAATGTAATACATGTGATTTTTGAATTTGTCTTCAAAAGCCTTTTGGGTCTTTGTTTTAATTGTCTGATGAAGTTCTGTGGTTACAGGATGAAAATGCTTACCAGCTTTCCATTGTGTTTTTTGTGCTAATAAACTCTGTACCTTGTACTGGATTTGTGAGTTCTCCATTTGAAGTGGTCTACAGACATTCCTTATCCTCTGCTGCATTTTTGTGCTTAAACTGTTATGTCTGCAAGCTGAGGAACAAGAGAGGCAGAGGCAGCATGAGAAGGAGATGCTGTCTCTTCGCCAGAGTCATGGAGGTAATGGGGAAGGGAGTAACTGGACGCCAGAAGCACAAAAGGTCATTAAATTTCTTCCGCAGTTTAAAGAGGGGGATCATTTTGATAGTTTCATTCATATGTTTGAGAGGGTATGTAAACAGTATGAAGCTGACCAAGGGCTCTGGGTATGGTTCCTGACCCCCTTATTCCATGGTAAAGCTGTAACTGTTCTGTCCAAAATGTCTGACGCATGTTTTGATTATACTGCTGTAAACAATAGTCTTTTAGAACTGTTTAAGTTAACACCTGAAATGTATAAGAAAAAGTTTCATGAGCATAGACTCAAGGCAGATGAAAGTGTATGTGAATATGTTGATGAACTGAGCGCTTATTTCCATAGGTGGGTGAGTGGATGTCAGGTCACCACTTTTGAAGGGCTGGCAGACTTTTGGTGAGGGAACAAGCCCTTAGCACTTTGCCTGAGGACATGAGGATCTGGTTAGCTGATAGACAATGTGCTACTTCAGATGAGTTGGGGAAGAAGGGAGACCTATTCCTGGCAAGCAGGGCAGCCCTGCATAGGAAGGGGACCCCTAGTACTGCTCATGGGTCTAAAGGAACTCATGGTGGGCAGCACAGACTGCCACAACAGAATCCACCAGTAGCAGGGGAAGCCACTAGTCCAGGTACATGTCCAAGAGCTAGGGTTAAATGTTTTGAATGCAACCAGTGGGGCCATGTGACATACAGGTGTCAATGGAGGCAAGGTGGGGAACCAAAGTTGAGGGAGCCAGTAAGTGGGAAAGACAAAACGCCAATAGTAGGTTGCCTTGAGACAACAGGGGTACTAAACTACCATCCCGCAGATGTCCTGATAGGGAAGGATTTGAATGGGACAGTACCATGTGTTTATGGAGTTACACACAATCAGGCTAGGAGACAAGCATGTGGGTCTGGTAGCCTGGGAGAGACCCAGACAGACCACATACTTGCAGCCAGGACTGGTGAGGTGGTTACTTCAGGGAGGGAGATAATCTGTAGCAGTGAGACTGAAGGTGAGCCTCAGCTGCCTGGGGGTACTGATGCTCCCTTGGACAGAGTGACTGCAAAGGTAGAGGTGAGTAGTAGTACCCAGGCTGACATTGAGACACCACTGTCAGAAGATGCCAGAAATCCTGTTGAAGGGGAGCTGGGAAGGCTTACAATGACAGAGATGAGACAGGCTCATCTCTCAGACCCTACATTGCAAGGTCTAAGGCAGGTAGCTAGGGAAGCACCTGATTCTCAAGGAAAGGGGGATCTGTATACTGGGACAAAGGGTTACTATACAGAGAGTGGACCCCTGAGGCATGACTAGAAGGTGAGAGAGTACAGCAGTTGGTAGTGCCTAGAGCCTACCATCTGGTGCTTCTAGTCATAGCCCATGATATTCCCTTTGCAGGTCGTATGGGCATAAAATGTACAAAGATGCATATTATGCAGAACTTCTACTGGCTTGGAATTTCCAGAGATGTAACTGGGTACTGCAGGACCTGTGAGCAGTGCCAAAAGGTAGCCAAGGCAGGACACCAGGTGAGAGTTCCTTTGATGCCTTTGTCTGTGATTGTGGAGCCATTTCAGAGGGTAGCTATGGATATTGTGGGTCCTCTGAGTACCCCAAGTTCCACAGGGAAAAAGTATATCCTAGTGGTAGAGGTAGTGGATTATGCTGCATGATACCCTGAGGCAGTGGCTTTGTCCTCCATTGAGGCAGAGAGGGTGGCAAATGCTTTGTTAGAGATTTTCAGCAGGGTAGTTCCCAAAAGAAATACTAACTGACAGAGGTGCCAATTTCATGTCAGACCTGCCGGCTTGTCCTGTGGGGTAAAGCACATGAAGACCACCCCTACCATCCCCAGACTAATGGTCTTGTTGAGAGGTTAAACTCTACAATCAAGTCCATGCTACGGGCATTTGCAGATCAGTTTAAGAGGGAGTGGTGCAAATATTTGCCCCATCTGTTGTTTGCTTACAGAGATGTTCCCCAGGAATCTACAGGTGTTTCACCCTTTGAGTTGCAGTATGGGCATAGGGTGAGGGGACTTCTAGATTTAATTCGAGATGAGTGGGAAGGTGAGTGCGAGTCTCACAAGGAGTCTGTTGTGGCATACATCCTAAACCGCAGGACAAGGCTCAGGGAACTCATGGGCTTGGCCAAGGAGAACATGGCAGAGGCCCAACAACAGAAAAAGGTGTGGTATGACAGGAATGCTCGAGCTAGACAGTATGCTGTGGGACAGTAGGTAATGGTTCTCATTCCTGTCAGACTCAACAAGCTTCAAGCAGCTTGGGAGGGACTCTACAAGGTGGTAAGAAAGGTAAGTGATGTTAACTACATGGTGGAACTGCTAGGCAGATGGTAGGGGCACAAATTGTACCATGTTAACATGATGAAACCTTACCATGATAGGGAGGCCCTTGTGTTAAGCATTTGCAGTAGATTGCAGGAGGAGTCTGAGGGAGATCTGGGGACTGATCTCCTCAATGATGCTTGGGCTGACACCTCAGTGGAAGGTGTAGCAATGTCCCAAAAGCTATCTCCTATCCAGGTTTGAGGAAATCCGAGCAGTGTTGCAGGAATTTGGGAACATGTTCACTGGGAAACCAGGGTGTACCCACCTGGTGCAGCACAAGGTGGATACAGATCCCCAAAGGCCTATTAGGCAGGACCCTTATAGAGTGCCTGAGAGAGTCAAACAGACCCTGAGAGAGGAGGTACAGGAGATGTTGGAACTAGGGGTGACTCAAGATTCAAGAGTCCAACAGTCCCTGGGCCTCCCCAGAGGTGCTGCTGCCAAAGAAGGATGGCAGCACCAGGTTCTGTGTGGACTATGGGAAATTAAATAGTCACACAGAGACAGATGCTTACCCCATGCCTAGGACAGATCAGCTGGGTGGAGCTAAGTATCTTACAACCATTGATTTTACCAAGGGTTACTGGCAGCTGCCCTTGACTCCCAGTGCTAGAGAGAAGTCAGCCTTTGTGACTCCTTTTGGCTTGTATGAGTTCACAAAGATGCCCTTTAGGATGAAGAATTCCCCAGTGACTTTCCAGAGGCTGGTAGATAATATCCTATCAGGAGCAGGAGGGTTTGCCCTTGCTTACCTAGATGATATTGCCATCTACAGCCATTCCAGGCCAGAGCACCTTCAGCATGTCAGGGAGGTGCTGGGCAGACTACAGAGAGCAGGGTTGAGCATTAAGCCGAGCAAATGTCAGGTGGGTATGGCAGAGGTCTCCTACCTAGAACATAGAGTGGGGAGTGGTAAGATAAGGCCAGAACCTGCCAAAGTGGAAGCCATTCAGGCATGGCCTGCACCTGTTACTAAAAAGCAGGTGAGGGCATTTTTAGGGACAGCAGGGTACTACAGAAAGTTCATCCCCAGTTATAGTACCATAGCTGCTCCCCTCATAGACCTGACAAGGAAGAACAAGCCAGATAAGGTAGAGTGGATCCCAGCATGTGCGTAGGCATTCCAGAAGCTTAAAGAAGCTTTGGGAGGACTCCCTGTGTTAGCCAGTCCAGATTACAACAAAGAATTTGTTGTGCAGGTGGATGCTTTAAACCATGGAGTGGGGGCTGTACTTAGCCAGGGGGAAGAGCACCCAGTGGTTTATCTCAGTCATATTCTCCAACCCATGTAGGAATGCTATGCAGCTGCAAAAAAGGAATGTCTAGCCATAGTGTGGGCATTGCAGAAACTTCAGCCTTATCTGTATGGAAGAAAATTCACTATTATGACAGATCACAACTCTGTAAGATGGTTAAACAGAGCCAGTCAACAAAATGCCAAGTTGCTAAGATGGAGCCTGGGGTTGCAAGCATATGATATGTTAGTGCAGCACCAAAGTGGGAGTAGCAATGACAATGCAGATGGGCTCTCAAGACAGGGAATGGGGTAGGTATACTCAGATAGAACTAACCCCCTCAGGCAGCGTTTCTCAAGGGTCACTTGGAACACTAGCTTGAGTTCTCCAGGGGGAGAGATGTGAAGACTGGTAGAGATGGGTGAAGGCTGCCAGCCTAGCCAGATAGAATGTTATTCATAATTCTATCATTTGTAAATATGAATGTGATTCACAGGCTTGTTGTCTTAAATGAAAAAAATGCTGTTACAAAAATGTGGCAACAGTGCTCTCTACTAACCCAGTAAAAGCATGTTGTGACCCTTTGATCTAAAGTTGGCTCCAGTCCGGTTAGATGAAGGCTTCCTGCCTATTGTTTTAAGGCTAAAGTTGACCAAAATTTACATATGGAATGTCCTTCATTGCTCTAAGTGTAAAAGAATGTAAATGCAGTTTCTGTCAGCCTGGGAACACCAGGAAAGTGTGAAATGATGTAATGTTTTATCAGAACTGCAGTTTCAATTTAAACAGTGAGAACCAGAGAGTATTAAGCATTTTTGTCTTGACTATCCAACTCTTGTGTTTTCTTTTAAAGAGCTAGACATTAGAAAGTTTGGGCTAAGTGTTTTTCTGTGATGTCAGAACTGTACTATTGAATTATTTTAAGTATTTCAGTGTGATCTCTGAACTCTTGACTAGCACTGACTGTGTAGTAGAAAGTATTGTCTTGTGGTTTTAATTATTTATTATTAAATATTTTAAAACCTTTTGACTGTGGCTGGTTTTGTGCAGAGATAAGTTAAGCTCTAAGAGTACATTGCATGTATATAAGGATCCTGTACCAGGTCTCTCTAATAAGCCTTGAGACTGTTTAGTCACACATACCAAATGGATAATAATATTGTACAATAATAATTGGACACCCTTTTAAGGGCCTTTGAGTAGCTGATAACTATTAGTGGGTGGTGGCAGCTGATACTACTGTATAGTCTGGGTAAAAGGGGCACAGCTGGAGAACCTGTGACAGCCTTCCCCAGAAGTGTCTGTGTGGTTGTGTAAACTCTTATCTCAAAGTGTGTGTGTGTCAGCTACGTGAGCAGGGGCACAAAGCACTGGTTGGACAGAGAGGGTGTTGGAGATTTTAGCTTACCCACTAGGTTGAGATCTAGACCCTATAGCTGTGCCAGTGGGGAGTCTTATCGGGGACCTGAGGAGCAAGGGAGCGACCAGCCCCGGACTGACTGTGATCTCTGTGTGCCCTGAAGGGAAATTGCACTTTTCTCTGTGTATTTGTTATCCTTTCCTCATATATGAGATGCCCTCTCTGGTGTTAGTGGTGAGGACTGAAGCTCCTTGATTGCTGGGCCAGGGCACGGGCATCACATACTGCGCTAACACAAAACAATACACATGCACATTTAACTAAATGCTGCAGCCACAAAACCTCACTCTACCCACGTGTATAGCAGCTGGTGCTCTTAACATATGTGCAACTCCCAGCCATGCATAATAGTAAGTTAAAGCTTTAACTTGCCTCCACACCCTCATACTTATATCCATATAATAAATCCAGAGTCACACCACAATGACCTAAAGTTAAATTGTTCAACTATAGCATAAATCCATAGAAACAGTACTCTGCAAATTGTGCAGCTAAATTTACATTCAGTGAGCTACTATCCAGTTTGATTGTGAGTGAATCCCTACAGGATTCAGAGATCAGAAGTCCCATGTAAGTAGCCTTTAATTTTGGGGTTTGAAAGAATGATTAAGGTGTTTACCTCATAGTCATAAGGTGCATGGTTTGATTCTCACCTTTGAAATGGAAACTGGCTAGGCTTAAAACAAATGGACTACAAGGGCAGCTAACCTAGCATTTACCAATAAACAAAACAGTAGGATATTGAGGATAATGTTAGAAATAGATGTCAAAAAGTAAAGGAGAATGTCAGTTCTGACAATATCAGAATATATTGGAATTCAGGTAATTCTCTGTGCTGGTACTCAACATAAATAACGATAGTGATTTTTACTATACTGTCTAACAGAAAGTAAAGAAACTTGAATATATCTTAAAGAAAAGATCAAGAAATTCCAAAGAGACTATATTATTACTGTCAGCTTTGAAGATAAGACTTAACAATGGTCCCACAATCCAATCCCTAATAAGCATATAAGTCACATTTTTCCCCTAACAGCACAATACAAAATAATTATATTGTTTCAGGTTGAGAGAGCATCACTAGTACTACATATTTTTATACTTAGGACAAAATGACAAAATAACCCATAGAATGTGAAGACTGTCAACATGGAAGAGCCACATTTATGTATTCATTGAAGACAAAACCCCTCTTCTCCAGTAGCTCTAAGAAGACCTAAAAGGTTGACTCAAAAAAAGACAGAAATCGCACAAACAAGCTGCAGTGCCTTCTGGATCAATGCACAACTACAACAAACCTCTATAAACTGAGGCAGATGGAAATCAGGTGCTCAAACCATGAAACTAAAGAAGATAATCATGTCACAGGAGCCGCCTCCATCCCACTCGACCCTCAAAACACTTAGAAGAAAAAACAAGAACTCTCACATAAAATGTCCACAGTAGTTGCTGCAGTAATAAACCCAGAAATTGTAGGTTTTAAACTTGTTGAGGTATCAGTTCTCCCAGGATGATCTCAACATACTAGAAAAGGCTTTGCATTCATTCCTAGCCATACATTATGCACCACCAGTATTGTTAGCAATGTAAAGCTTTTTGTGATAAACCTGAATCTTAAGATTTGATATAGGAACCATAGATGCAACATAGCCTCCTTCGAAACCCAGGAAGAAACCCTCCCACACACCCTACAAGTCATGATTTTAAGAAAACTTGTGAAAAGGAAATGAAAAAAGTAGTTAAATAATGGGTTGCTTCTTGTTTCTCTGAGTTTGATTCTGTTAGCCTCCATTTGCCTATATTGTCATTCTGAGTAAGTCACTTAACCAGATAGTGTTCCAAGTCGCATAGCTTTCCTCAATCCCTGTTAGGGAGAGTGGGTTTATAAAATAAAAAGAAATAGATGAACACAGTCAGCCAGAAATCCTGCAGTCTCTCCCTCATGGAAATTCAGAGATTTAGGAGAGTAACTACTAATATTGTCACCGGGATCATAAAGAGAAATAAGGGAAGGGGAAATGTCTCTTGTGCCAAGAAAAATTATTCCTGAAATATTTTTAAACTTTTAGGCAACCTTTATTTAACAGGCAGACAACAAAATAAGTATTCCTGGTTTTGGAAAACATGTCAAACATTAGATTATATACTGGAACAAGAACTGCTAGAAAATAAGAGATCATTTTTCCTAGTTGAACACTCCAAATTTCCTAACTAGTCTGGTTGCCCAAAACCCATAAAAATATATAGACCCCCCCCCCACAATACAGATTTGTTATTCTAAGTGAAGCTTTTGTTACAAACACAATGCCATTTATCTGGAAATCATCCTTAAACCATTGGCTATGCAGGCTGAATCCTTTAAGGTGGATTCATTGAACTTTATTATCAAGACTAGCAACCTACCCATACATAAAAGACTGACTGTTAGCTAAAGCTGATAAATTCAGCTTATGAATATGTACAATCAAATTTTAAAATGTTAAAATATTATTTCTGTGTATATATTTTATTATTTTTTATTTCTACATGTTTATGAAGAAATGTACCACAACTTGCCACTAGATACTTATGTTTTTGCCCATTTAAATGGCATGAGTACTTTATTTTCTCAATTAGCTTGTTAATTAACTGCCAATGAAATGTATTTTATTTCTGTTTAATGGCCCACTGCTGAATTAGCATTATTCTGATGAAGCCTCCTTTTCAAGATGAAAGTGCTCAATGCTTTTAGATTTTTGCATTTTAGGTTGTGGCGCTGATTCTTATTGGTTTTGAGTTTCATTGTTTGACACTGCACCATTTGTGCTGTTAGCTAAAACAAACACTGACTCTCTATACACAGTTCTTACCCATGAATATAGTACTTTTACTGCCAATGAAACACCAAGATTTTCTCAGATCTGACCCTACTGAGCAGTTACTACAGCTTGTTCCTAACAATAACTTTTTTCTTTTTTGACAATGTTTTCCTCAAGCAAATCATTCGTGTAGTGTAGAGGTACATAGTAGCAGATGCCTGGGAGTCATTGCACATAGTACATTGTCCTTTTTCTGGAACAACGTACATCGCTGTACTCACTGATGATGATATCATTGTATGGAAGGGTGACACCTTAAGTCTTAACATGTTTCATGATTACTCCATTACCTCCATTAGTTTTTTTTTTTGAAATTCACCAGTAAATGTGGACAAGGAAAAGATTTCCATTTTAGACATGTAGGTTTTCCAGGTACTAGATTACCCACACATTGCTACAGACTTGTATGGCAAACCCACAAGAATGAATGGTTATATAGATGGAAACAGAATGCACCCTCCCATATTAAGAAAAATGTAATCAGTTCTTAGGGCCTAACTCCTGATATACTGATGACTGATTTCATAAATATTATAGAAAATATTAAACTATTGAAAACCAAATTTAGAGACAGAGGGTATAATAGCTGAATCATAGATGGTATCATTAGCATTATCATTTCAACCGGAGAGAACAGACTGCATCATATCTTATATCCAGACAAAGTACACGTGAACTTTTGGACACCTCTTTAGGAGAAGCTATGAGCTAGGCTAAGGGAGTTGCATTTTGCCAGTATTGCTTAGGTAATAAGAACATTATTCATATCAACTAGAATATGATAACAGGTAACAAAATATTAGCACTGACACTTGTAACGTTTATTTTTTTTTTTGTTTGTAGTTCTAAATTTTGCACATTCCTGGATAATAAGGACTATTTACCTGCCTTGTTGATAACTAGACCAATATATTTAAATCAGCTAGTTGCTGCTGTCCTAAAGGAGTCTTCTGTATGTCTGCATGTAATGTGTATCCAACATCCTATATTGTTAAATCTGTTAGTATGCCAGTCCAAAGGATATATCAACATTTATATACAGCCAAAAAGGATCACATGCATAATGTTTGTTTTAAATGCTCCTCCAACACAGTCCACATAGGCATTTTTTTTCATGTAACTGGAGGAAACAGCACCGAAATTTTGTGTGCCTGCACAAGTGTAGGTGTTTTTGTGCATATGTGTCTGGATGTGCAAGTCTGTGGTTATATGCATGCATATATCTTCATTCTCAAATAACCAACTTTATTTTTCATATATGAATGTATTATATATGAGTATGTGTTGATGTAGCAGGAAACAAACATCAAAACACAGGTGATGAATGCCAGCATTTCTTAAATGAACATAAAACATCAGAAACATAAGAGTCCTCAAAATGAAAACAGTTTCTTTTTCTTATCATTTAACCAAAACCCTATCACACCACTCCATTTGGGTTGTTTTATATGTAAGGAATAGTGTGTTCTATGTGGAGTATTAGCAACAAATTTTGTTACTTCATTGTAGCACTGCTCGAGTAGATGAAATTGGGTGGCTTGCAGATTTGTAAAAATGGGAGCACTGCATAGAAGAGTTGGGTGCAGTTAAGTTGAAGGACTGGTTTTCTTAGTGTCATCTGTAGGGTAGTGCTTTTTTGCTTTAGTGGGCACCAGGTTTCTTTTTTTCCTGCTTGTTTTACATGAAGATCAATAATAATCCTTAAAAGTTTTGTTTGGGTTACAGTTCCGATTTGGTACAGTCAGAAGAAGATATGTAGAGTATGTTATTGTGGTGAAATAATTGCTGGAGGTGAATAAGATTAGTTTTGATTTTTGAGATTTAGCAGCAGCTTTGACTCACACAGCCAGTGTTCAATAGATAGGAATTCTTGGGCCATCTGTTACACTTTTTGCATATTCTTTTTTTCAATACCCTTATTAATTTATCACTTAATAAACAGGCACAGATACATTAATACAAAAGAAAACAGCCCATATTAACTATTTCATTTGCATACAGTATACAGTGCATATGTTTTGTTTCTTTCCTTCTAACAACTGTCATTCAGTCCAACAGTACATTAATTGCTCAATTCCTGCCTCCCATTAAACCTACTCCTGAACATTATTTTGCATTTATTGTTCCCACAAATTCAATTTATTTCTATGCAATTTGTTCTATTTTTTTCTAAAGATTCCACTTACAGTTCTTTTATCTCTTTTAAAGAATATTCAAACCACAAGAGAAATGCGCAGACACAGTTATTTCCAGCGTTAAGGTATGGGATTGACTTCACTTCCTTGTTATTTGTAAAAAAATGAAAAATAAAAGCACTTAAACGCGACAGTATTATGCAACAGAAATAGGCAAAACTTCAGACAGTAATCCCTCTTCTGATGCATTTTTTTGCACTTGTTGTTGACTCACTTTTTGTGATACACAGAGTTCATGGATGTGAGGCAGATTTACCAAAGCCATTGGTGATCTTAGTCATTTGATTTTAAACAATATTCAATACTTCAAACACAGTTTGTTCAGATTTTAATTTCCATTTTCTAGCAATTGCATTTTTTGGCAACCAATAGAATTAAACGTGATAAGGTCTTACTATGTATAGGTCATTCAGATCTTGTGACCCAGGTGAAAAGAATCCTTTCCTTAGTTACAGCCATTTTACCGTCAATATTTTTTGTGGAGTGCTCTGTAGGGAATCTTTAAAATCTGCTAACTCATTACCTCCCAAAAAACATGTTCCTATATATCTCTGTCTTCCCCATCACACCTTCAACTATTGCAATCTACCAGAGGAAAAAATTATTTGATGTCTGCTTGCAGTATTAAAAAAGCTATGCAAACACTTGCAAGCAAAAAAACTCTAACCCTTCTGGATTTTGTTGCATACTTGGAAGCCATATATATGTCCTAGCATTGCTGTCTTGTAAATCAGTTTTTCAGTGTATCTTCCCAATCTCTTCTAACCTCCTGTGATTAATCCTTATAGTTATCAAGCAATATTTTATATGGCCTACTAATTATCCTTTTTTAACAGCAGGTTTTGTTCTAGATTCAACTAAAAACTCCACCAGAGCAGGCCTTTCACTTAGGACTCTCCCGGCCCTTTCTTTTTGTCTATGCCCCATCAATCCCTGCTAGGGAAGGAAATCCAGTCCAAACTTCTTGGCTTAATTCCACTCTATAACCTTTCCATCTCTAGTTATTTGCTCCTGGTACCATGATTGCCAGTTTTCTTCAGAAAATTCCAACCTAGTGGAAAAGTCTCCTCTCTCCACTCCCATGCTGGCTTAGTTCTGTCTGCAGCTTTACAAAAATAATATTCTGTCTGGTTGCTGATATTCTCTTTAGGTGTTTGCATCCAAACTCCCACTGTCTTTTTATTTCTTGAATTTTTCCCCTGTTTCATCATCATCCCTTTCCACTTTGAATTATAACCTGCTTGTGTTGAGTATATGAAACTTAACTACATAGCTCTAAAATATCAGTTCAAATTAGTTAATCCTAAATCACAGCGATCTGTTGGGAGAATCAACTTATCTTAATAAACTCTTGACCTCTTCCCTTCCCAGATAAACTCCTTCAAGTCCTTATTAATTATTGTCCACATCTTCTCTTCTTGTTAATAAAAATATACCTGGCCTGTATATAAAAGCTATCTTTTTTTTTTAATTTTGTACTCTCTTTTGTGTAATCTCTTTCCACATATCCTTAGCTGACATAACAGAAGCTCTTTTAATCCACAGTCCTAAATACTTCATATTATCATGTCCCCATAAATATGGGTATTGCAAATTAAGGTGGATTATTTTACATATTGTATCGTGGCTGCATGCTTACCTGTAGTGTGGAAATTGCTTATGAATATATTGAAAAAGACTGAGACCAGAATAGACCTGTGGGGACAACCACTGCTACAGTGAAAAAGGAGGAGCTGTCTTTTTAGCATTTTTATGTGCTGTAATTTGCCAGTAAGATAGCTGTTAAACTAGAAGAGAGATGGTGAGCCTAGTCTTAATGAAAAAAAGTCTGTTTAGCAGCAGTTGAAGGGAAACAGTTTTAAGGGCATTTAACAGGTCTAAGAATAACATAGAATTGAGGGTGCCTTCATTTCTGCTTTGATAGATGGAGGTGATAAAGTTATGAAGGCCAGGGATAGCACTGTTATGTATATGAAATCCATGCTGTTGGGGAGATATGAGATTATTGTCAGGTAGAAAGTTAATTAAGTTGTGATTAACCTACTTTAGAAAGAAATTGGTAGCATGGTGAATGGCAGTTAACTGGAGTGATTTGTGGAATTCCCTCCTTTATGCAGTAATAGTACATAAGATTTTTATAGACCTCTGTGACATAATTTTCCTCAATTGAGTAGATGATTAGTATGGACACAGGACAAGCCACCAAATCAGCTGCAAGCTTCATGTATTCTGCTGGTAGGTTTTTAGGAGAAAAAAAGGGTTTTTGCTTGAAGAGAAGCCTGTTTGATAGTAAAAGTGGAAATAAGCTAAAAACATAGCTTATTGGTGTACTGAGCTGGTTCAGAGGATGGAGGAGAGTTAGAGGCCATGTTGTTTAGTAGAGAGCTGACAGTACTGAGGACATATGAGTTAAAGTGGTTAGCAATGTTTTCCTTGTAATTACTTGGAAAAAGAGAGAACTGGTTGAGCGAACTGAGCAGTTGACAAAGCTGATTGATTAAAGACCAGAATAATTCAGGCTTGGATTGATTAGAGATTTATAAGTTTGTATAATAAATTATTCTGTCACATCTGATTTTGATTTTAGTTTATATGTCACCAGATTAGCATCAGTTTAGTTTCATTTCCAGTTGTACCATTCCCTTTCCCTCTAATTCATTAAGTGCTTCATTTGTCTTGATAGCTATGGAGCCAGATTAAATTTTACTCTTAGTTCTAGTAGGAGGCTAATTTGTTTAGAATACTTAGAAAAATGGTATACAATATGCTTCTTTAAGTTGAAGAGTGTGTAAAGAGCTGTAGTTGACAGATTTCATGTTGGAGACTAAAGTATCTACTTAGAAATTTGTCATGTTACATACATGATTGTATTGATGAAACTCATGGGTAGTGATATGTTCCCTGATAGGGAAAGTAGGGGGATGGTCATTTAAGATGTCAGGGAGTGAGCCTGTGGAAGTAATATTACTTGGGATGCTATTCAGGATCTAATCTAAGTAGATTTTTTATAAGAGTTGTTTTTTGTTGCATCTTATCGGTGTATGGAGATTAATTCATATAAGCCACAGAGGTTAGTGGCATTGTGGATGGATTCATTTATTATGGTTTACCAATCAATACTGAGATCACCTAGTATTATTTTTTCCTGAGGTATGTAAATGAGAGCCAAGAAAGCAGTTCTTCAGCTGTATTAATATTATTTACCTGGTTACATAAATACCTAGCTATGATTAACTCTCTACTTTTAATTATTGGGAGTTTAATGGGATGTAGAGAGATGTTACAACTCCAACTACCCTACCTTATTTTCTTTCTAATATGATGACCTTCTGTCAAGGTGAGAAAATATATTTGTCTTTATTTCTTGTTTCATCTATGCTTCTGTGACAATAATGAAATCTGAAGGTTGATGGACTATCCATGTGTGGACTTTAACTATCTTGTTTCAAATTCTTGTTAAGTTAGCATTAATCAACAGCAGGCCAGAGATTTGTGCTGGTGTGAAGCGATGTTTAGAAGTAGGAGGTTTTGGTGGAGAGGGAGTATTTACTAGATGGTGTACCAGATTTGGATTTGGAATGATGTCTCTGCAAAGGCTGATAGAGGGTAGTATAGGTGGGTATAGGACCATTTTTGTTTAAATTTCAATTTAAGACAAAGTTTGCTAGAAGGTTATATGAATATTAAACGTTTTATTCTGAAGAGGTGAATACTGTATTGATGGAATAAATTGGCCATTATAGAGAATTTGAGGTAGGGAAGGCAGATTATGGCAGGGTGTGACTATAGAAAGATGTTATATGTGGAAGTAGTGACAGAGCTAGAAATAACATTAATCACATCAGTACCGTGGTGAGTAGTGGAGGTAGGTTATATTGCAAGATAGGAGGTTGGGGTGTAGAGGATAATAGGAGAACACTGTGGATGAAATGTGGCAGGGGAGAGCTAGGATTAATATTATGTTGGGAGGGCTAGGATTAATATTATGTTAGGAAGCTGATACATAACTAGTAACTTAATTGGAAGAGCTTTTGTGCAAGTAGGTTGAAAGGCAGGTATGCTAATAAGAAGGAAGTGTTTGTGTATAGAATGGCAGAGAGGGGTAATTCTAAAGGTGAGGATTTGAGAATGGCATGGGAATTTGGGGTGGGAGGAAAGAGTAGTGAAAACAGCTCCCAAGGCAGTGGGAGGTAACTGGTGCTTGGATGTACACTTCATAGAGTTTTCTATGTGGTAATAATCAGTTACTTCTTATCTGTCATGTTTTCAGTGCTAAGATTTTATGTAAAAAGAGAAATGGTCTAACAAATGCTTTGAAAGCACAAGGGCTGTCTGTCCTCATAAGCATATGTTTACTCCAATGAAGTGATGACAGGAGGAAGTTCTGCAAATGAATATGAATAGAAAAGTGAGTTTTCCTCAGGCAACTACTATTTGCTGATAAAAACCTAAGTGCAGAATTGCTTGGGGGCATAATGGAAACAGGATAAATTTAGATGAGCGAATAGCAGAGCAACTATAAGCAAGAGACTGAGAGAGAAAATGGCCACTTAATCATGCTATCACTATTTTTTAAGATTGTGAGCCAGTGTTCAGTAGTAGGACACTGCACTCTCACTAAAATTGCAGGAAGACTGACAATAGCTCAAGAACATCATTCCACTAATACCCTTTTGTGAATAATGGACCTGCTGTGTATGTGCCTTTTCTAATAGGAATGAGGATGTTTAACAGAGAAAATCTTGTGCCAATGAAGGTCATGCTGTTCATATAGAATATCCTTACCAGGCCAAAACATTTGACACCAAACTCCATGCTGGCATTGTAAATAAGCTTACCTCATGAAAAATAGATCCCTGTGTGTAAGATGGATAGTAAACAGGGTAAGAGACAAAGCCCACATAATGTGAGTAGCAGATACCTCTGAAAGCATGAAGGTGACCAGTGCTCTCCCCAGCTGTCAATGCTGGGACATCGCCTTTTTGGCATTAACTTTTCTACTCTCCATACAAGAAACTAATACCTCTGACTGACTAAGTTTGCAGACAACTGCAAACTAAGAGTTATTGTCAAGTCCCCTCTCAAGTACCCTGACCCTTCAGGAAGAACTTACAAATTTAAATAACCCTCGTGCTAAAAATGGTCACAAATTAAATGCAAAAAAATTACAATTTTGTTATATTTTGTAGAAGACCATCCTCTCAGCATACACAGTACTTCCAAATAAAGATGTTGTTAGGGACTTTGGATCATGGGTTTGACAATTCTCTCTCTCCTGTAATCATCATTTGACAACAGTAGTTAGAAATCTTTCTACTTGGTGCAGCTAGTTGCCAAGGGATTACAATCCAGTTCTAGAGAGGTCATTGTTCCTTTATACTCGGTATTGACTGGACCAATTATTTAGTACAATACCCCCCTTTGGGATGTACCTCACTACAATTAGAACGACCCTAAAGGTTCCTAACCATGAGACACCAAGGTAGCCTAGAAGCACCATGCCTTTATTTAGTATCTTATGAACTATTAAGGGGTTAGTCTATATCTTGCTTTCCATGCTATTAAAGACCAGTTTGTCAAAGATCTCTTGTATCTTCCTTCATAAGTCTAATAGTTCAATAAATTCCAAAAATCAGGGACATAAATCTTCACCAGTATATAAGTAAAATGCAATGGAGAGACACATTCATCAGGCAACACCTTCCCTCATCTCCTTAACTGGTAGGCCCTGCAGAGCAATGTGATAAACTATCATCTTTCAAATGGGACCTAGGTGATTGGATGAGTGCCAGCAAATTAACCACAGGCTTGACTGGCCTAGATCTCTCAGATAAAGTGGATATGGTCTATAGGTGGGTACTGGCAGTGTATAAATAGTCCTGAGACTCATGACTCCTATATCTATATATCTATAGCTATATTTATACATATACATATACACACACACACACACACACACACATATATATATATATATATATATATATATATATGTGTGTGTGTGTGTGTGTGAGTGTGTGTGTGTGTGTGTGTGTGTGTGTGTGTGTGTGTGTGTGTGTGTGTGTGTGTGTGTGTGTGTGTGTGTGTGTGTGTGTGTGTGTGTGTGTGTATGTGTGTGTGTGTGTCTCTTTCAGTATAGGCATTACAGTAAGTAGTTTTAGTTTGTGTGTGGATTGTTTGTGTTTTCTAGTTTTCTATGTGCATTGCATCAATGAGAAATATGATTGGAGGTGAACATTCTGTTACTTATGACGTTTGCAAATTGGTGTGTAGTGTGCTATGAATTTTCAGTGTATGTGCATGTCAGAAAATGGTTGCATATGGTCAAAAACACAAACATCGGCATTGTATTATGCATGTGCTAAGAAACAACTCCTGTGCATTATTAAAAAAACAAGCTCACACCATCCCTGTTAATTATATATATTAACTCTGAGAACATACAAAAATTGAGGAAACAGCACATTACCCAACCCCAAAAACAGAGCAATCTTGCAAATGCTGTCGACCAGACATAAATTTGACACAAAACAGTACACACACAGATATATATATATATATATATATATATATATATATATATATATATATATATATATATCATTGTATCTGGTTTCATTGAGTCTGTTATAGTTGAGGCCTAGTTAAAAAAAAAAAAAACTGTCTCATTGAACCTCACTGATGGGGTCTTACTCCCCTCTACTAACATTCAGCAAGGCATAAGGCTTGGTGATCTTAGGCTTGATAAAACCTGGCTTGAAGAAACCCACAGAATTCATACAATACAGATAGATAGAGTTGCGCGTGCGTGTGTGTGTGTGTGTGTGTGTGTGTGTGTGTGTGTGTGTGTGTGTGTGTGTGTGTGTGTGTGTGTGTGTGTGTGTGTGTGTGTGTGTGCGTGTGTGCGTGTGTGTGTGTGTGTGCATGTGCGTGTGCATGCGTGCGTGTGTGCGTGTGTGTGTGTGTGTGTGTGTGTGTGTGTGTGTGTGTGTGTGTGTGTGTGTGTGTGTGTGTGTGTGTGTCTGTGTGTAATATTTTTATGTATCCATAGTCAGTCTAGAGAAGTCTAAAGTTATTGGATGAGAAAACAGCGTTACGAATTCCATTATATTTTTCTCAGCTAATCACTATTTGCTCCTTAGTCATTGATCTTTAACTGCAGTTTGGCTCCTCATTATTTTATCACTAATTTTCCTTCACTTTTAGCCATTGCCTACCAAGCCTCTTACACAGAGAAATCCTTTCTTTGAAGCTCTGTGTTTCTAAAAAAATTGTTATGCTATCCCTTTTCTCTCTACTCATGGATTTACTTCATATACAGTATTAAAACAATATGTCCTTTCCCCACCATTATCACTCTTTCTTCATATTCATCACACATCTGGTTTGTTCTTTTATTTCTACTCCTCACTATTCAGATGTTATTAGATGTTCCTAAAACCATATTAGTTATTGACACCTGTCTGTTATGTTTATGACTCCTAATACATGTCTTTCTCTATGATGCCTTGGGCAGATCCCCCATTGCTATATTTTTCATCTTACCTTGCCCTCCATTGTTTAAGTAATTGATATGCATTCCCAGGACTTAATTTTCTCCATTTGGTTGTCAGTGTTTTACTGTTTTGTCCATTGGTTGCTCCTTTTCCTTTTGGTGCTGACAGGCCAATGGGCACTTGGTAGTGGAATTTAATTAGGTGTACATTTTTACTGGCACTGCTGATTCTTGTTTTTGATATTTATAATCAAAATGTGATAAAATTACATGTGTCTGAAGGAGTCTAGTTTCCAGAAGGAAGCACTTACTATTATAAAAAAGTTGTTTAACTGTCCTTTTATATTATTAGCATTTTCTTTATTTTTTGCTATATGCATACATACATACATATATACAGAGAGAGAGAGAGAGAGAGAGAAGCATATATATATATATATATATATATATATATATATATATATATATATATATATATATATATATGTAAAATTCTTTTATTAATGTTAGAAAAAAATTAGACACGCTCATATCACTAATTATGAAAGACAGCACGCTAGTAATAATTTTTTTTAGAGTCATCCTGAAAAATGAGCTAAAATAGTTGAGAGGAGAAATGCAGTGTTCAGCAAATAAACAGAAGACATATTTATATCTAAAAAATTCAGTTTTAAAGCTGGATGTAAACTGAAATTGGGCTTTGACATATGGCTAAGGTGTTTACTTGACCAGATATAAGGTGCAGGGTTTGATTCTCAACTGGGATAATTGTCTAAGTTTAAAATGTCTGACAAGAGTAGTTAGCCTAGTACTAAATAGATAACTGAATGTGTTTTTTTTGAGGTGTTACTCCAGATGCTAGGATATAGACAGAATGTTCTTGAGTCTAATCCCATTAATTCTACAAAATTAGTATAATCACTGTAGTAGATATTTCCATGCCTAAGACTAGGAAAGTGGTCTGTGCTTTACGTGTAGATACAGGAAAGGACTCCTGAAATGTTTATTGTAGTAGAGTTCTGCAGTCAATAAATGTGCACTCACTGTGATAACTTACAGGTGTTGGTGGTTTAATTCATAGGGAAAGGCTGCACTGATGACAATGAAACTATATTTATTTATTTATTTTTTTTATTTTATTTTACATTAGTTGTCTGGGATAGTCCAACTGGACATATGTCCATTTTCAGCAGAGGCCCGGGCAGAAAAGCTCCAAGATGTCAGATAGGTATGTATGTCAGTCTCATCTGCCCCCCTGACATCTCAGATGCTCAGGTAAGAGCCGCCCACTCCAAAGCAAAAAACACAGCATCAGTGGGACCAGACGGTGTCCCGGGCTGCATCCTACATGAACTCCAAGAAGAACTAAACCCAAACATAAAACTACTGTTCAGTCTCAGCCTTACTACAGGATATGTACCCAAAGAGTGGCGTACAGCAACAGTGGTCCCTCTCCACAAAGGTGATGCCTCAACGGATCCTGGAAACTATCGCTCCATAAGCTTGACTAGCTTGGTCTGCAAGGCTATGGAAAGGATCATCATGGACCTCATAAATAAAGATATTGGGGACCTACAGACACTGGATCCTACCCAGTTTGGCTTTGTTAAGGGCAGATCCTGCCTCTTAAACCTGGTCAATTTCTTTGAAACAGTCACCAAGGCCATTGACGAGGGGAAGGTGGTCCACACAGCCTACCTGGACCTTGCAAAAGCCTTCGATACAATACCCTACTCGGGCATTATAGATAAGCTCACCAGCTTAAATATAAACCCCTATGTCACTAGATGGGTTGCAAACTGGCTCAAGGACAGAACCCACATGGTTAGAATTGCTGGAGCCATGTCAGACTCCAAACCAGTTACAAGTGGCGTCCCACAAGGCTCAGTCCTGGGACCTCTCTTGTTCGGTATATATTTCTCGGAGGTACAGGCTAACATGGAAGGACTGTGGCTGACCAAGTTCGCAGATGACTGCAAACTGGGCACCATAATCGACTCTCCAGCCGACACAAGCATCCTACAAAAGGGCCTCATAGAAACAGACAACTGGTGCCAGAGCCATGGCCTCAAGCTAAACACCAAAAACTGTATAGTCATCCCCTTTGGCAAAAACAAAGTGCCCACAAATTACCACATAGGTGGTAATCCATTAAGTATGGAAGAAGTAATTAGGGACCTGGGGACCCAAGTTGATAGCAATCTCTCATTTGACAACCACATGGCCAAAGTGGTTAGAAAAACATTTTATATAGCCCACCTAATCATGAAGGGATTCACATCTAGATCAGGGGAGGTCATTGTGCCTCTTTACTCATCCCTCATCAGGCCCATAATTGAGTACAATGCCCCTTTTGGGATGTACCTTACCAGACACCTGCAGCAACTGGAAAGACCCCAAAAGTACCTCACCAAGAGGATCAAAGGGCTCAAACAGATGCCATATGCTGCCCGGTTAAAGAAACACCAGCTCTACTCAGTGCCATACCGCCTGCTCAGAGGCGATCTGTGCCTGACGTATAAAGCCATGTCCAACCCGGAATTAATGGACATGCTGTACCTCAGAAAGTCCAAATCCCATTGAGCTACGCGCTCAAGAGACTTGAACCTCAGCACTGAAATAAATAGGACATGCTGGAGGGACAGATTCATAACCCAGAGCCTCCCTTCACTCTGGAATAAAATCCCAGTCCAGGTTAGGCAGAGTCCCTCATTGACTCTCTTCAAGAGGAATCTTGATGAGTGGATGGGAGATAGTAGGTTTACCCCGGGTATCACTTCTGTGTCACTGTTAGACAGAGGCACAGTATACTAACCTCGAAAAAGCGCATAGCAAAATTCATTTAAAATGGGTGGCGAAAGCCAAACACACTCTGGCTAGGCTTATAAATGCCCTAGGGCAGATAGCCTAGTATGAACCTATGAACCTATGAACCTATAAGATAATAATACACACTGAACATTTAGTAAATGCTAGTTTCAAGCAGATTACAGTCATAAGCAATACCAGCATTTAGCACATATAGTACTAACTTATTATAAAAACACTTTACAAAACATAGCATTATTTTCAAAGTTATATATACGTAACATTACATTTACATCAGTATTATGTTGTCATCAGCACAATGTTAGCAACCTTGACTGAAAGTGTGTGAAAGCTTTCCACTATGAGTATCATTAAGTTATTTTTTGCCTAAAAAATATGACAAGATATTCTCAAATGTCATGCTGTCAGTGTTTTATTCCTAAGCCCTAGATTCTAAGACAAATGACTGGTGTGAAACTTGAGAAAAGGTCAATACAGTAACAAAGCATTATTGCGTGATTCTGCTTTTGTCTGTAGTACCTTATGCTGCCAAGACAACTGCACAACACATTACAAGTGGGGACATGCAATGTTTGTTAACAGTATACAGTGGATGAGATAAATTCATTATATCAGATAACACCAAAAATAATATTTATGAACGTGATGTCAAAAAAAACAAAAGTCAATGTATTAGACATACAAAAGGTGAAAAAAGATTTTTGGAAAGCAAGACTACTTTACTGGGTTGGGGGGATATACTCATTTATAATTTCTGTGGCTGGCAAAGCAGCACATGTTAGCATACAGAATGATACGTTCTCTGCACCATTCTAATTTGTACAATCACTATTAAATTCACCGCACATTGGAGGTAAGAATAAATAATCATGTCAAAATGGTCTCAGATAGGTATGTATGTCAGTCTCTTCTCACACGAATATGCTCACACACAGAGCTACAGCACTTCCAAGCCCACCTCACTCAAATTTGTCAGCACCCAATATAGTTCATCAAAGAGTACAGTATTTCTGCCCATTTTTGGTGGAACTAAACATTAGTAATTTACGAAATGCTGAGAGGAACTTATATTACTATGTCACCAGCAAAACCTTCCATGAAATAATTAATTCCAATGGTAACTACTTGAATTGTAGAGACCTGATAGAGTGAATACCAAACAACAGAAACTGTCTGAAAATGAACTTAAGATGGCCATTTCTCAGAATATTCCCTTTTGTCCAACTATGGTAATCCCAGGTTGGTATGTATATAAGTCAGGGGTTGTAGGGAGCTTGCCCCTCTGCAAATAAGTTTAGAGGAGAAGAAGAGCAATCTTTGAAATATGCTTTTCCCCCCTATGTTTCCAGTCTTTTTTATTTGGCTTATAGACACTCGGCATTTCAAGTGCCAACATTTCAACAGAGAACCAATTTCAGTAAGTTGGTATATACGCATTAATGTTACAGGAAATGAATTAGTGTTAATCATGACAAGGATGTCCGTAGTACCCAGTATATTTATAAGATAAGCACTGGTTGCATGTGAAAACAATCATAGGTTCATAGATTAGTACTAGGCTAACTGCACCTGTGAGCCATTTTAAGCCTAGCCATTTAGGCCACTGTGAGATTCAAATCCTATACCTTGTGTTTGTAAAGCAAACACCTTAACCATTAGGCCACCCTCCCAACCCCTTTGTAAGGCAAACACCTTAACCATTAGGCCACCCTCCCAACCCCTTATATTCCTGGTATGCTTGATATGAGAGAAATTCAAATATTCAAAGGTTGTGCAATATGCAAAGAGCAAACATGAAATGAAAAATGTAACTTTTCATAACTGACATTCAATTAACTGTACTTACTTTGCAGATGGACATAAACACATGGATCCCTCCTTATACTCTTCATCATAGACACTGTTTTAGTAAATCAAATCCTTGTACATGTGAGAACGTGTTTTTTTTTTGGGGGGGGGATCACAAGTCACCCTTTGTCTGGAAGTCATTATTACAGGACTCGACTAATACACCACTCCATATGAAGCTAGCAGAATTTTTTTTTGTTTTGTATTTTTTTTTTGTTTGTTTTTTGTTTTTTTTAACAAAAACATTTTATCTTCTGTCATCCTTTTTTTGTATAAATGCATATCCTTTGGAAAAAGAAGCAAATATGTATTTAAAAAAATGTGAACTTAAACGTTTATACTTGGGTCAGTAGGGTCATGTTAATTTGCCTATTTGACATGATTTAGAAGCAGTAGTAAATAAAACAATAGGTGAGGCGTTATTTTGAGGCATTATTTGAAATAACAATAACTGTAATAAAGCCATAAAGGAAGTTCACACGACTGGATTAGAATAATTAAAAATAATAAAGTTACTAAAACAAGTAAAAATTATTTTATTAAAATCCAGTCATGTGAACTTCCTTTTTGATGTTATTATGATTTGGTTGTGATTTAGAATCAACACTACAGAGTCCTTCACTGTGAAAACAGTAGAATTTTGTGTGAGACAACTGAAGTTGCCCCCTGAATGAAGACATTAATACACCTTCATTTATAGATATAAATGCAAATCATAGCTGATACCAAGAGCATATTTTATATTACTGCATTACAAAACTAACCCATGTTATGTCCTGAGAAAGTAAGGCACAGTATTTAATTTGTGTAGTAAATTAAACAAGTGATGAATGGGGAATATGAAACAGAAGCGGTATATCAACAAATCACTTGTTTGAAGCATTATAATGTTGATACTCATATTTAGGAAATCATAGTAAACCAAAGACTTTCTGAAATAATTATCCCATAAGTGACATTTTTATTTTAGTTTTTGTTTGACACGCCTGTCTTTTCTGGATGTCTGAAGGTTTCAGTAGTTCACCAACGCCAAATATAAGAAACAAGAAGAGAGCCACAGGTACTGGAGCTAATGTACAAGTTACTATTCCATTTGCTTATGTGACAAGAAGTGCTTAACAACCTTTAGTCACATGACTTCCTAAATGCAAGATACTGTGAGTATTCAATGCACACTGCACCAATCCTTTCGAAAATATATATACATTTTTATAGGTATGCACAACGCATGTTTTAGCTCAGTCTTTGTTATCATTAACAGTTTGGTAAGAAGTGCAGGGGTTAAAGGTAGTGTGCTGTTAATGAGCTTCCTTTTGTAGTTCAGGATTTCATTCATTTTGTAGGCATTCACTTACTGTGTGGCTCTGAGCAAGTCACTTAACCAAGCAATGTTCTGGGCAACTCGGAAATTAGGTTCCATACTGGTTTCCTGGGTCGTGTACCTAGTGCCTACCTATGAACATGTGATGTCAATCCTACTAGATCTTTTTTTGACACTCTATCATACACTGATTATGATTACTGTGAAATGAAGTAGTAGTAATGGTTAGATCTGAAGATACATCCAGTAGTTATTTGGGCAGGACAATCATTAACAAATGGAGTGGTAACTGGAGTGTCAGCTGGAGCACAGTCTCTTTAGGATGTCTGAAATTAACTGTTAACTTTGCAAATTTTGCATAATTTCTGGCTAATATGCTATGGAAGGCCATTTACTATGCGGAAAATTATAGCACTTATGTAACAGTGGTTATTTTGTGACCATATTTCTAGACTTACATACTTGAAAATTAGCATGACAACATTTACGACACACACTGTTACCCGAACACTACTTTTGCCATGCTAATAAACGTTCCTAAAATAACATGACAGCTGTTCAAATGAACATCTTTCATTTCTAATTGCATCATCAGTCTGATAAATTACTGACAATCTTTACTGGTGTTATAAAGTCTCATTTTTCAAATTATGCCTTGACTACAAAATAGCGTTATAACAGTTATCGACAGACTTATTCTTCATTTTAATAATAAACACCCATCTTCAGCAAGCTGTTTTATTTGAACACTGGTTAACTCCACTGTTATACAAGCATCCACAGCTTTTTCCAGAGTTAAATCTAATTCAAATTAAAGTTTGTTTTACAATGTGTTTTTAATAGTAAATATAATTTTATTTCTCATCTGACAATCATGCAAACCACCATTCTCAGTCTTTGGATCTGTGCCTTAAGTAAGTCATAGATATGTATCAACACACTTTTTGGGACCTTATTTCAGTTAAAAAATGGTGCATATATGACAATTCCTTGTTAGACTCACAGTATTGCTGAAACACGAGCTGAATAGTATCTAAGTCAATACAAAGTCCTTTGGTTAGATTAAAAATAGTGAATACTTTAACTGTATTATCACCTGCAGATTGAGAAATTTATTAAGTTAAACATCTTTACTCATTTGAAATGTACCAAATACATTACTGTGAATGCTTAACTTTTGTACCCACTAATTCCAAATTTCTGCCAAATCTCCATGAAAAAATAAACAACCATGGTGCTGTGAATTAGAAGCTTTACAATGAAACTTATCAGATGTTGACAATCTTGAAAATTTCAGAAAGCACTATGCTGTAAACAATGACAGGATACTGGAAAGCTCATCTAAACCATCTAATTGTAATGGATTGAGTTGGGAAACTGTTCCTTCTTTTTCTTTCCTTATCCAAACATTATTTTTTAATCCTCTGCTGTTATACAGGTGAACTATAGCTGGTGTAATTGAACTACGGAGGCTTGTTAACTCTTCTTTCAAAAACAGATCCTATCAGCTTTCAAGTAAAACCAGATATGCAGAATTGTTTAAAATTTGTGATGGATTTGTATGCTTGTTTGTCTAGAGGTATCCATCTGTAAATGGAAAATTCTTCTTGGAAAACACATTCTTGATGATTTTAAACCATGGCAGTCAAGTAGCTGTCAATGTTATTTGGTTGTAACACATTGCAATCCCTTAGAACAGTGATGGGGAACCTATGACATGGGTGTCAAAGGTTCATAGATTCATAGGTGTGTACTAGGCTAATGGCCCTGGAGCCTTTACAAGTCTAGCCCATAAAAGTGACCTGGCATTGTGCCGCTCTGGCATTGTGCCACACTGGGAACTAATGTTTGGGTGGCACAATGTCAGTGCCCTGGCACTGTGTCGCCCGACATTAGTTCCCAGTGCTTCTATTAAGTAGAGCCACTGTAGTGATCCCCGGGGTGAACTTTCTATTTCCCATCCACTCATCAAGATTTCTCTTGAAGAAGGCCAGTGAGGTTCTCTACTTGACATGTATGGGAAGACTATTCCAGAGCATGGACAGTCTCTGGGTGAGGAACCTGTCCTTCCAGCATCTTCTGTTGATTGTTGTAATGAGGTTGAGGTCTCTGGAGCATGTGGTGCGGAGGGATTGGGATTTCTTTAGAGATGGCATTTCTAACAGATCTGGGTCAGATATGGTTTTGTAAGTCAAGCAGAGATTGCCTCTTAGCAAGATGATATGAGACAGAGAATAGCTGGAGTTTTTTTAGTCTGTCCATGTATGACATGTGTTTAAGGCCTAGGATCCTCTTCATGAGGCACTTTTGTGGCCTTTCCAGCTGTTGCATGCATGTAGTGAGGTACATGCCAAATGGGGCATTATACTCGATGATTGGCCTAATGAGGGAAGAGTAGAAAGACACGATGACCTCTTTCTTCCTGGATGCAAAACTCTTGGTAATGAGATATGCCACACAGAAGAACTTTCTGACCACAGTGGCAATGTGGTGATCGAAGGAGAGGTTGCTGTCAACCTGTGTCCCCAGAACTTTTATAACGCCTTCATTGTTCAGTGGGCTCCCATCAATGTGGTAATTAGTGGGAACTAAGTTTTTCCCAATGGGGATGATGACACATTTTCTTGTATTAAGCTGAAGGTTATGGTTTTGACACCAGTCATTGGTCTCAGTGAGGCCTTTATGTAGGATGTCTACATCACTTAGGGAGCTAATAATGGCTCCCAGCTTGCAGTCATCTGTGAACTTGATCAGCCAGAGTCCCTCCGTGTTGGCCTGGCCTTCAAACAGGAGAGGACCCAGGAGTGATCCCTGTGGGACTCCACTCGTGACTGGTTGGCAATCTAACTTGGAGTCCACTACTTTCTTACTGTGGGTTCTATCTGTGAGCCAGTTTGCAACCCACCTAGTGATATAGGGGTTGATGCCTAGTTTGGTGAGTTTAACAATAATTCCTGAGTGGGAAATGGTATCAAAGGCCTTAGCCAGATCATGGTAGGCTGCATGAACTTCCTTGCCCTTATCCACAGCTCTGGTGACTGACTCAAAAAAGTCAACCAGGTTGATCAGGCATGATCTACCTTTCACAAAATCAGATTGCATGGAATCTAGAGTTTGGAGATTCCCTAGATCCTTTTTAATTAAGTCCATGATGATGGCTCCATAGCCTTACATATCAGACTCATCAGGCTAATGGGGCGATAATTCCCAGGGTCTGCAGTTGCTCCCCCTTTATGGAGAGGGATGACTGTAGCAGTGTGCCATTCAGTAGGTACAAAGCTTGAGGTGAGGCTGTGACTGAACAGGGCACACAGATGTGGTGCTAGTTCACTTTGTAGTTCATGTAGAACACATCCAATAATATTGTTGGGTCCCATGAAAGCTGTATTCTTGGCCTTGGACAATGCAGCTTTAACCTGTGCTGCAGTAATGCTGGATGCCTGGCATTCCTCTGATATTGTAATTGGTCCTTGGGGGGGGGGTAAAGATGGCACTGAATCTCTCAGCCAGTATGTTGGCAATATCTATTGGCACAGTATAAGAGGTACCATTGTGCAGTAACTCAGAGCAAACCTGGGTATTGCCGTGGAGATTTGTGATATAACTATAGAAGGTTTTGTGGCTGATTTTAGTGTCTGCCACAATTCTGCCTTCATAGCTGGCTTTAGCGGTTTTGATGAGGGATCTCAACTTTTTGTTGAGGCTAATAAGGGCGTTTTTCCAGTCTTGGGACTTCACATTTTTCTGCAACAGATTCTTCCTTCTGTTGTAGAGTTTATTAATGGCAGGGGACCATGAGATTGGCTTCCTTTTTTTGGAGGAGAGTGTCTTGGTTCTGTTGGGTATGGCTAGTTCCATGCATTAGGTATGGCTAGTTCCATGCATTTATGTACAAGTTAGTACAGTGCATTGGTGTATGATTTGGCAATCTTGCATCTGTTTTCCATTGGCATGGGTGCCATGAAGTTAGCCACCTCTGTTTTTAGGAGCCCAAAGTCAGCTTTGGAGAAGTTTTTCATGGTGGTTACCTTTGCAGGGAGTGTGGGTGAGATTTGGATTTCCATGGTGATTAGTTTGTGGTCAGATTTAACCAGGGAGGAATTGACTATTGGTGTAGAGCAATGGTTGCCCATGTTAGTAATAACTAGGTCAAGGATGTTGCTTCCTCTAGTGGGGGTAAGAATGAGCTGGTCCAGGGCATTGGAATTAATGAATTCCAGGAAGCGTTGGGCCAGTGTATTGGTGCCTGAATAGTTTTCCCAGTTGATGGAGGGGTAGTTGAAGTCACCTAGTATGAGAGTGTTGGGTTGGACCCTAATAGTTTCCAGGGTGCTTAGGAATGTGGAGTGAGAGTCTTGGGACATGGTTGGGGACCTATAGCAGGCTATGACCTGAATTTCCAACTTACCCAATGTTAGTTGTACCTGAAGTATCTCAGATGCATTATGCTGAGCTACTAGTCTGGAGATGTGCATATCCTTTATGAATATGGAGACACCACCGCCTTTGGAGCTTCAGTCCATGTTCTGGAGCTGAAAGGTGTGGAATGAGTTATAGCCTGATAAGGCAGGGGTGCTTTCTGCTGCTTTAAACCAGGTCTCCGTTATGGCACAAATGTCGATGTTCTCCATTTTGAGCAGTGCTTGGAGCAAGTGCATCTTGAGATTTAGACTTCTAGCACTGAGCAGCATGACCCTCAGTCTGCATTTATTTATAGCTGTTAAGGTGCTAATTTGATCTTTGGAACATCACCTAAAAAAGGCACTATAATGGTGGCAAGAGCCTTAGCCAGTATCTGGAAACCCAGGGATGACAGATGCAGGCCATCTCTGGCAAAGCATCAAGGTCTGTCAATCATGTCATCCCAAGCAGACAGATACTGGATCCCCTTATCATGATACCAGAACCATAGCCAATTGTTGAAGTCAATCATTTTCTGTGTGTACTACAGTAGCATTCTGGGTGACAGTAGGATGCTGTTCAAGGGCTAGGGTCATATCTACCTGGGCCACATAATCCAAGAGGTCCTCCATGTCTCTTTTCATGTAGTCCAGGGAGGTGCATCTCAGGTCATTCACACCCAAATGGACAGTGACAGAGTCATACCTGTACTTTGATGTGGATTGACCTGAGTGTGTGTGTTATGTGTCGGATTCTGGCACCTGATAGACAGCTGATTGTTACCTTCTCTTTATTCAACCTGGTGAGTAGGACATCAGTGTGCCTCACTATTGAGTCACCTATGATTAGTGCATTGGGCAAGCTGTTTTGCCTTAGGAGCTTAGAGGGGCACACTGTGTAGGTGAGCTATGTGTCTTGTGGTCTTTGCTGTGTTGTGGTGGTCGAGTGCATTTCTGCATTGGAGGTCTCTGCTGTTTGAGTAGATTTCTATTGAGAGCCTCCGCAAAGGTGGGTGTGTAGTTTGTATTTTTATGTGAGAGCTGTGATGGTGACACGCCACAACATTTTGGGTGACACGCTAGTGTTCACCAACACCCAAGTTACCAAAGAAACTGCTTTTGCATTTATTGCTTGTATGAAGTGCATTTAATTATTTTGTGCCAGAAGCCAGTTCAACAGCACTGCTGCAGAGGTAAGGAAGTTATTAACCTCAAAGACTATTTCAGTATACTGTCTCGATATAGTCTGCAAAAGGCAGTGCCAACATTGTTTTCCCTTCGTGGTTACACATCTGCAAAGGGTAAGTAGTCTGCATTTCTAAACGTATGCTGTTTTACATTCCTCTCAACTATCCCTACTAAAACTGGTGACTTTTTACACTTAATAATGACAATAATTAGACTTGTAGACTTATTTTACTTCAGAAAATGTATATTAATTCACGTAAATGTTTTCTGTCAGTGACTCAGATTAATAGTACTAGTAGTTTAAAACTGTCCATGTCTCTTATTTCTAGATTTGTCCCTGATGTATTGAGAGCTACGCTGTTTTATTTAAATTTATTTATTTATTTATTTATTTGGGGTGGGCGCTAACACACCAGCAGTCAAGTTAGGCATTTTCTGAATTTTTGACACACCGAGCTCAAAAGGTTTGCCATCAGTGCCTTAGACATTTGAAAATTAGCTTCCTAAGAGAATTTCAAAATCATGCTATGACCTCATGTTTCTTCACGACTTCCAAAGTTATCAGTATTTTGTGAACATCAAAGTAAGTAGCAAATAGAGAGGCAGTGGCAAAATAACTACTGTGCAGGCAACCGCTCTCTTAGTTCATGTTGCAGCAAATCCTAAAGAGTACGTGATCACATGACTTTTCATATGCAAGGTACTATGCATGCTGAATGAACACCGCTCTAGTCATTACAACTCTACATTACGCGTTAATGACCATCATTAGTATGTGATTTGAAGAATATTAGTCTGAATTACCATTTCTTTTATTTTGTATCATTCTTGGAAACAGGTAAAGGAATGGAATTGCATTGAACAGATGTGTGACACTAACTTTTGTGAGATGTACATTCCTGCTGTCCACAAGCCATACAATAAAAGTAAAGGACTATTCTGTTTTCACTATAATTACTAAGCAAAGGGCTGTACTGTATTCTTTACTTCATCAGAACACCAAGTGTCATGAAAATATGTATGCACTCAGAAGATTTAATTCATCTGCAGTCAATTCACATTTAATAAACCAGACTGTATCTCATGCAAAGTAACTAAAAACTGAAAGAGGCCTATTCTAGATAAAATGTCCCCAAAATTAAGCTTGGTGACCTAAGACTGGAAAGGATCAATAACCAGTGAAGTTAGATGAGTGAAGTAGTTGGCGGGAAGAGCAGGGTCCATGAAAAAGTCATAATGACTATGATGGGTGAATAATTTATAGTTTGAGTTAGGAGGTCTTTAACATTTTATTTATTCAGGATCAGGTAGTGTGATAGTTAAATTGTATTTATAGTCCCAGCCTTAACTATCGAGGGGTAAATGGGGTGGCTGTCCTCAATGGAAGTAGTTAGGGAACATGAACGGCAGCTACATATGCGATGGTAGTGCTGTGCCAGCATGTGCAATCAGCAGGTGCCAATAGGATGAATGCAGTGCAAGGCTTTTTAATTGAATGAATATAGAAACATAATATTTTATTAACTGTAGCACAGAACTTTTTACTGCAGTTAAGAGTTCAACTCTGAGCACAAGCTTAACTAGCAATAGCTATATATATATGTATATATATATATATATATATATATATATATATATATATATATATATGTGTGTGTGTGTGTGTGTGTGTGTGTGTGTGTGTGTGTGTGTGTGTGTGTGTGTGTTTTAATAAGAAATAATAGTTTATGGAAGGGTTTTTAAATCATTATATGTCAGTAAAATTAATTTCTTTTACAAGAAAACCATTGGATTCTACAAATAAATGGCAAGAGCCCAATTTAAGTATAGAAACAGGTCAAATGTTGGAGGAGGAATGAAAGAACAATTTTGGAAACTATGTTGGAGAAGTATCTGAAGAAGCATGGTTTTAAAAGCAGTCTGACTTGTATGCACTGTACTGCATGTTGTGGGAATAGTTAGATGTAGAATATGGCATGGCGGTTGGGATGACATGAGGTGGAAGTTAGAAGACTCCATACTTAGAGTGGAACAATCATAAGAAATTTAGCAAGCAAACAGTGGTAAACTGACTTCCTTGCTGGAAGTAATTACAGAACATCTTCTTGAATGAATTACTATTTTAAAACACAAGTAATATTCTACGGTATCCTGGAACAGAAATACATAAATCTATGTATATGATGACATTCAAAGAAATTCTCAGTACAGCAGTTGAGAGAGACAAACTAATTAAAGACTGAGCAATATAACCAAGGGCATGCCAAAATGTCATGCCACCTCCAACAAGGTTAAACATACAGCCAAAAACAAACTTCAGAAAATGCTATTTAAGGTACTGCACCAAATCTGAGTACAGGGCCACAATGCTGGTCCCTTTGGTTATGTTTAATAGGTGTTTATCACCAGTATAGCACAAGTTGATTAGGACAGAAATTTATCACCTGCTACCACTTTGTGCATAGCACTGCAGTAAAGCAATTTAGAAATTATTACAGTAGGGAACCATAGAATAACACTAATAAAATGTACTTTTTACCCAATAAACCTGAAGAGAACTTTTACAAAAATGTCTGGAATTAATGTCAATAATGTTCCTCAAGCCAAAAAAAAAAACATTCTCGATTTTTGCTTTCAGTTTCAAGGTATTAACACATTTACTAACAGCACTTAATAAATTATCAGTCATTACAGAATCTGAAGACTAATTAAAATGTAGTAACATTGCAGTTCAGTAATACAGATAAAATTAAAGCTAAATTTCTGCATTCCTTATCGGCAAAGTCTTCAGTTCATATATCTGTATTAAATGAGAGTTCCTAAAACCATGATGTTAAAAGTGTTTGGATAAGCACTACCAAAAAAGGACAGTGCAGTAATGACCCCAGATATATGAAATATTTATGCTTATGATGAACCATAAGCTGAATATATATAATTTATGAGTATAATAGCTAATTTTGAATGGGCAAAATAGGCTTTGTAACAAATTCCAAATCCATGTATTATAGTTTAAAAAGGGATAAGAATGCATGCCTGTTTCCAGCTCTGAAACCAGTTAAAAATGAATTATACAACAAACCACATTTGGGGTAGATAGAATTAAAATGTACTTGATAATATATAATCATAAAGAGTACTCAGGTGTCTTAAAAAGAGTATTAACTATTCTAGAGTTTGTGTATCACCTCAAATAATTCATGAAAACCATAAGTTTACACATGGTAGTTTTGATATCCATGAAACCAAATATTGGTCAAAATGTATCATTACTAGCTATTTTGGTCTTTTAAACTGTGTAGCATAATAAATCATTTTGATGAACTATTTTTATGGTGGTCAGTGTGGGTACGGTTATGCAGACAGTGTTTGAAGTTGAAATATTTAAATTCCTTACTGCATTTCTTTTCTTACTGTTCAACAGATAGGAAGATGTGAGTTTCTAATACAAAATAAAATCAATTTTGAATTTAATTTCAGAAACTGGTAAGAATACTGGGCATAATTGGCTCTTTTCTATTACCCAGTTTTAAACAGTTTGAAGGTATTACTAAACGATTAATGCATTATAGCTAAAACAATCACTTTGTGAAAGGAGCTGAGAGTTTCCAGTTTATTGGATCCTTCTGGGCTCTCAGCTCTACAGATTAACACTAAACTACAATTACCAAACAGCTGTACCTCTGTTAAATATTTCTGCACCCTAGGGCATTAAATAATTCTTCAGACAAAATATTATACTCTAAAGTCCAATTTAAAATCAACTTTATTTTCTTAATAGTTCACATTTTTCTGGGCCCTGGTACCCATAAATATAGAGCAAAGATGCATAAATACATCTTGGTCAGTGCATTCAGTAAATTACTGGGGATTTCCATGACACATGAATCCATTCTCATGTTTATGACTGGTACACAGATGTACTAATGTTTATTAGGTGCTCTTGTGCTCGAGATGTAAGTGAGTGTTGTGGAACATTACATGATTACATAGCAATGCATGGTAGTCTGTTCAGGTACATTATGCCGTACCAATGAACTACCTAGAAAATATAACTTCACAGGGAGCTGTACACCTGTGCACTGTGCTCTGCTGTTATGCCTGAATCTCATTCATAAAGACATCTTAGTCAATAGGCATTATACTGGTAATGAGGGGATCTGTTGCTGTGCAATCACCTATCAGCTAGAACCCACCAGTACTACAGTGTGGGGGCAAGAAAATGTAGCATGTGTTAATAGATCTGCCTGCACTATATGGGGTTGTTTTGCTGTTTATAATGTTCCTGCAATTCAATGGAGTGCTGGATGGATTGCGGAGTTTCACACTGCTAGTTTGTTACTCTTTACTGTCTGCTGACAACTTACTAGCAGAGGAAGGAGGTCACTGCACCCACAAATGGATACAACAGTCAATGGTATGATGTTGGACTCGCATAGCTTAAGGCACTGGGACCAGTGCATACAACAGTATTCTGATTCTGTTAACTGTCTACATATATTACTTTCTCTGCAGTTAGTACCTATGCTGTTAAATGCATCTTTGTTGTACTATGCCATGATGTTACTCTGAAATTTTTTTTCTTTTTATTTTAGGCATTGCTACATTCCTTGTAAATAACTTAATGCTAACCAAATTTCTCAAACATATTGTTACTGCATTCTCAAAGTACTGTACTTTTGCCTTGTATATATTCATATTGTATATTTCTCTCTGGTTTTGTACTAAGTATCTTACAACTTAAATTGTTAGGTTTTTCTTATTTTTTTAATTACTTTCCTGGAGCTTTTCTCCTCGGGTCTCCGCTGAAAAAGAGTTCTTTAGGCCCAGTCGGACTAACCCAGTTAAGAAATGTAAAAATAAATAAATGCTGTTTGTGCTTTGTCAGTGATCAAGGCTGGGTTAAATTACATGGGTACTTGGTGCTTAAAGTACTAGTGATACACAATGCGGAAAAATATTGACAGGGGTGACAGGTGCTGACTGAGGTTTTTTTTTTTGGGAGGATAAACTCTTGGCTAGGCTTGGAAGGGCCCCAGGGCCATTAGCCTAGTAGCCTGCTATGATCCTATGACCCTATGAAGATTGTACTGCGGTTCGTTCTCCATTGTGTGATGGGCATTATGAGTTCCAAGTTCTTCCACATGCCAGTCTGAGGCACACAAGTCTTACAATGCAGTGCATGATCTTTACGAATAGCCCCCAATGACCTGACCTACCTTTTTGCATCATTCTTTCTAAGCTATTTTCATATTGACATTATCAATTCTTTTCACTCCCCATTACCCACAAACAGCTCATTTTCATATTTCTGTTCAGAAACATGATTTTATTTTGAATAACTGCGATGGTGGTGCTGCGGTAGCATTGTCACCTCACAGTAAGATGTTGTCCTGTTCAATTCTCAGCTAGTGCGTCTTCTGTGTGGAGACATGCGTGAATGGGTGTACCTTCGTTGAAGGTTGTGCGTCAGGGCCAGCAACTCGGCACGTAAAAATATACTGCCAATCATTAGACGACCAGAGTTCCACTGTGGCGACCCCTAACTGGGAAAAGTCGAAAGACACAACAACAACATACATACTTTACCCATCTTCATTACAGTTGCACCTGCTGACTGAGTCTTGAATTTTAATTGCGCAAATGTCTCCCCCAATTTCATGTTTTTTTTTTTCCATTGCATATTTGTCTGACTCTGTTTTTCATACACATTACTTTTGCAGCACATTGTCTCTCTCTTTCTCATTATCCCATTTACTTGACTGTTATTATCTTATACACATCCTTTTTTCCACTTAATTTTAATGATGCAGTAGTAATTGTACTTACATACAGTAATTACTCACCCCAGGGAGAGTACATTATGTGACAGTAAAATGAATTTCTTCTCCCAGTGACCAGTGTGGAGATATAACACAGGTCTGAAGGGGATTTTCATCAGATGACCATGCAGCAAGACAAAGTATATTATGTGCAAGTTTCTGTCTCTGCACCTCAAAGACCCAGATGGAGTAGTTGTCTGCTTCTTTTAATAGCTTTCCCTTGTTTTATCATTTATCATGTTTAAACCACAAGCTCTCTGAAATGATTAACAAAACATATAAATTACCAAATCTGCAGTATTTTGGGCTCATTCTTCAACTCAGTGAAATAGTTATCTATAGTCTGTCTAGAACCTTCTGTCACTGTAAAAATAAAATGTCAGGTGAATGACAAATTGTTTCTAGGCATACATTAATTCCCAAATTACTTTTAAGGGCTGAGTTTTGCCTTTTCCTTCTTCAGGAATGTAATAGTTACATACCACCAAGGCTTCCTGAACATAGACAAAGAATAGTGTGATTGTTAACTTTAGGTTTGGCATGAATGTTAATATGGTAGGAAGAGGTAGACAGTGAGACTAAAAGCTTAGACTATAACTGGAAAGGAGAGGTAGGAAGGTAGCAGAAATGTGAACTACAATCTCATGGCTGCAAAATGTGGCTTTATGGCAAAGAATTTATACAACATGGATTGTGAGATGGAACAGGATGAAATATTTGTAAAATATTAAGCTACATAGGACACATCCTGTGTGTGGTGGCAGGGTTATGCCATAGACAGATGCAACTGGTTAGATGGTTGTAGGCTAGTACAACAAGGACTGGATCAGTGCAGATAAGTAATGAACTGCGGATCTGCTGCAGAATCTTTTAGATTACGGAATTACACCTTCTTTAGCATGCAGTATGGTCCTATCTAGTCTGAATGTACAGAAATGCATACAGACAACTTTGTAACACTTTTGTACAATAGACAATTAATATGAACAGCCTAATTAGTGTGTAATTATACCCACATATACAATGAAAGAGATTAGCAGAAAAACTAGCACATTATAGAAAACCACAGCACTGATTGTGTACAATAAGATATATTGGTAATCAAAATGAATGAGTCCCTATGAACAGTTTGAGAAGACCACACACACACACACACACACACACACACACACACACACACACACACACACACACACACACACACACCGATTATAAAATGCACTAGTTATAAAAAGTCTCTCCCTTCTTATTAGATAAAAAGACTTTCAGTAAACAAATTTTCAATATAAATGATAAAGTTCAGAAGATTCCCAGAAGAAAATCATATTCAGTTAAGCATTCTCTGCTGACATAACTGACCCTTCATTTACTGATTTTGTTTATGGGCCTCCTATGATAAGCCTGACTACATATTGTAGTATACTACAGGAGCAACAGAGAAGGCAATATTGAGAAAATAAAAGAACATACAAAAATGCATGAGGTATTCATCTATGTTTATAATCATACTGTCTAAACACAGTTTGTTGCACTGAAAATGTAACAAAGATTTAGGACTAACCCTCTGCAGAGACGTTCATCTGAATACTAATGATGCTTGTCCACTCAGCAGGCATACAGTTCCTTCCACAGGAGATTCATCACTAAATGAAAACAATATATAGACTTCTCTGAGATGCTGCCTGACAGAGTTGAAGTGAAGTATCATAAATCTAGTAGAAAAAATCTGTCACGCTCTTCCATTTGTTTTATCGTTTGTTATATTGAAGACGGTTTCCTTTGAACATTCAGTCTATGTGTAGTATATGATTCATCTGCTCTTTTATATATTTCTGCTGATGGCTGTGCTACAGGATGCTGACTGAATACTGTCAAGCATTTGAAAGGCTTTTATGTGGAGTGTACATTGAGTATGTGCAGTATATTTATTTTTTATACATTGTGCATACTAACACAGCAGAGGTAATATAGCGGAGTCATGTCCACACTTCAGATTTTTGTGTCACAGCTGTTGCTGTCTTTTAATGTGCAATGTTTTGTGCTCAGTTTGCTATGTTTTGTAATGCCGGGTTCAGTGTTTGTGAATGATAGTGCTGAATATTGGTAACATGGTATAGCTCAGGGTTTAAAAAGAACTTCCGTAGTAAACTGAAATAGGAAATCAAGTTTCTAAGGAGCTGATGTACTACTCTCAAAGAACATTTAAAATTAAGTTATTTTCTTGACTTCTCCAGAGTCAGCTTATTTCCCCTCATTAACCACTTTTTCCAGTATAAGTAATGAATTTTATTTCAGAAGACATTGAAATATAACACTTGGGCCAACAGTAACTTGACTGTCTCTTCTGTTAGCAAGCAATAATTAAATTAACAAATAACACACACACCTTAGTAATACAGAGTCTAAGACAACTGTTTACAAAACTACTGAAGGACTGCTGTTTCAATAAAACAGAAAAAAAAATTGCAAAGTGACATTTTTACTGTAATTTTAAAACAACTTTTTAGTAGAGCTGCAAAGCTCTTGACCTAAATGAGTGCTTGGCTTAATGTTGCTAAGCTAGTGACAACATCTCAAAATGTCAGTAACTAATTTGCAGTTGCATGGGTTACTGTAATAAAATATGAGACTGTGGTATCTTGATGATGTATCTTTTCTTCATGATATTGTAATCTGAGAGTCAGTATATTTCATTAGCAGGGAACTGTGGCTTGCCACTTCCTCATGTTAGGATGTGCAGTGGGATTACATCCCTGCAAAAAGAAAAAAAAGTTGTTTTTGCTAATTTCCTGATCTTGATTGTGGTTCACAGCTGAGTGATTCTAATCTGCTATGATCGATGCTATGTGAGTCAACACTGTTGCTTCCAGTTTTATTAATAAATAATATTAAATATACAACTCCAAGGTCAGTACATCAGAGTAATGAAGCTTTCCTCTACACACAGTATCCTTGTTCTAAGTACAGGCGCTTTGGCCCATTGTGCAAAACTAGCCCCACTGCTATATATGCTCAATGATTCATCTTGCATATTGCATTACTGAACAAAAAGAAAAGGAAGAGAATTTATTTATTTATTTTTCTTTTGCCCACCACCAATAACTATCAAGCCCTAACAGATGACATCTGTTGGCCCATTTGTTTCTTCCTCCCAACTTGGCAGCTTCACACCTCCTTTCACCCCAGGGGGGTGGTGCTTCCATATGAGTGAATTAGCATTAATCATACCATACTTTGATGCTCCATGACAATATTTAACATAGCATATATACATAAACCGATAAGAGAGTACAGTAGCTACAGCTTTAAGAGGCAGTCCACAGTAGAGAGTCCATGATATTACTCAATACACAGGTTAAAACTTCTGATGACTGTAAATCTTGTGCCTTGCATTTTCCTTAAGCTATTTCTGACAATATGCGTACTTAATTGAATACATATATATATGCACAGTGTCAGATATAAGAAGTATCTGGAACTATCCCCAGGATTCATTAAACTCCATGTCAGAATAGCATTATTCTGAAATGGAGTGGACCATGTTCATGTAAGTGTGGCTGTAGCAGTAGCGCGCCTTGCATATTCATGAAGGCATGCTACTGTTACGGCTATGCAGACACGAAGACCATTGAGTGCAGTAGGAATGCCTAACATGCCCCCTGCATTCAGAAAGTGCCGTATTGCACTTCTGAAAAGCATTTCAGTGTCTGCGGACACTGAAATGAAATAATTGAAGTATTTCAGTGTCCAAGGACACTGAAATAGATAGGGGAGCAAGAAACAGTGCAGGGGGTATGTGACAGGTTCTGTCACACACCCCCTGCATTGTAAAAGTGCTGTACAGCCATAGCTGTCAAATGTACAGGTTTCTGCAGAATGCCCAGATGCCTGCCTCACATACTTCTCAACCTCCTAGAGTAAAAAAGCTGTACAAAGCCATAAATAATAGGGGGGAGGCAAAGGCACAAAAATAGGGACACTTACTAAATATTGCACTGACAAACCCAGAAAGCTGGTGGAATAAAAGGTTTGCAGTAGCACGGACTTCCCGAAGGGTATGAAGATTGAAACACAAATGTCTGCCATGTCAAAGTACCATATGGCAATAACCATTAACTGTACAGGTTTCTGCAGAATGCCCAGATGCCTGCCTCACATACTTCTCAATCTCCTAGAGAAAGAAAGCTGTACAAAGCCATAAATAATGGGGGGCAAAGGCACAAAAATAGGGACACTTCCCAAATATCACACTGACAAACCCGGAAAACAGATAGAATCAAAGGTTTGCAGTAGCACAGACTTCCTGCAGGGTATGAAGAATGAAACACAAATGTCTGCCATGTTAAAGTGCCATACGGCCATAGCCGTTAACTGTACAGGTTTCTGCAAAATGCCCAGATGCCTGCCTCACATACTTCTCAACCTCCTAGAGTAAGGAAGCTGTACAAAGCCATAAATAATAGGGTGGAGGCAAAGGCACAAAAATAGGGACATTTACTAAATATTGCATTGACAAACCCATAAAGCTGATAGAATAAAAGGTTTGCAGTAGCACGGACTTCCCGAAGAGTATGAAGATTGAAACACAAATGTCTGCCATGTCAAAGTGCCATACAGCAATAGCCGTCAACTGTATGGGTTTCTGCAGAATGCCCAGATGCCTGCCTCACATACTTCTCAACCTCCTAGAGAAAGAAAGCTGTACAAAGCCATAAATAAAGGGGGGCAAAGGCACAAAAATAGGGACACTTCCCAAATATTGCACTGACAAACTCAAAAAGCTGATAGAATAAAAGGTTTGCAGTGGCATGGACTTCCTGCGGGGTATGAAGACTGAAACACAAATGTCTGCCATGTTAAATTGCCATATGGCCATAGCCATTAACTGTACAGGTTTCTGCAGAATGCCCAGATGCCTGCCTCACGTACTTCTCAACCTCCTAGAGCAAGAAAGCTGTATAAAGCCATAAATAATGGGGGGGGGGCAAAGGCACAAAAATAGGGACACTTTTTAAATATTGCACTGACAAGCCCAGAAAATTGGTAGAATAAAACGCTTGCAGTAGCACGGATTTCTGGAAGGGTATGAAGTCTGAAATCCAAATGTCTGTCAGTATGTTCTGACTTACACTCTGAGTGATTTGCCAATGATTTTCTGGAAAACCACAATCACACTTCCTAACTTTGTAAGACCAATAATTAAAATCTGTCCCTATGTGTCCCTTTACAATTTCCCTTACAGTGACTGACAAGGAGTAAAGATACATGTAAATAAAGTGGATTTACAAATGTTTTTTTTTTTCATTCTAAGGTATGTTTAAGCATAGCTCAGTGGGTGTGCACTTTATGGCCCTCTGCTCAGTATTGTTGAAACATCCCACAGGAGATAAATAAAAATATACAGGTGAAATTATCACACTGAGATACTGTAGTGGTTAGAATGCTGGCTTTGCATGTAGGCATTCATGGTTTGAGTACCAAGACAGGCAGTTTATTTTTACATGGGAAAGTAGTGTTAACATTATTGTTTTAATTTTTAAATTATGTAGTAATTGATATTTGTCAACCAGGGTAGTGTAGCTTGTCAAAAATGTAAGTGTGAGTGCATATAACATGTGAAATCACCCATGTATACACAAGTGTCCCATACAGTATAGTCACACCCCATGGTAATGTAATGAAAGCACATAGAGGGATGTCATATAAAGTAAATCATATGCACTTACTAATATGTCAGTAATGATTAATAAACTCATTATCCGGATATTATTTTAAAATGAAAATTGAGCAGTGCTCAGCTATGCTAATTCAGTGTAAACATTGCCTGAATGTAAATGCTAAGCAGGAGTCATCTCAGCTAAAAGGATTTGTGCACTGTTAAGCAATGCTCAGCAATTACCCCTTTCAGCACTGTTCAACCCAGCTTAGCGGACTTCTGCACTGCTTAGCTGAGCTTAACATTTTCAAAATTGTCCAATGACGGCAAAGGGTGAGAATATGGCCTCATTTAAACCATGCAGGTGGGAATACAGCCAAAATAACCACCAGAATGAAAAAAATCAGAAAATACAACCAGCCAGTAAATCCAACACCGGTTTATTGTAAAAGTCTCTGTCTCTGACATCTCGGCACAAGAGCCTTCAAGGAGTAAAGAACACCATACAGAACTTGCCTAAAATATCATAATCAATTAGCAATTAAACAATTAAATATTTAAATAAGTATTCTCCAGTTTAACTCTTCATTTAACCCATATGCGTACAAGAATTACATTTCAGAATATACACTGTTTCTTTAATTAAAAGCTGTTTTTAAGAAGGGGTGCATCAAAACAGGACACATTTATTTTCTCTAAAATTGTCCCTTGTAACACCTCACTATTACTTTGATGACATTTCAGAAAATGTACTGCTACAGAGCTTTCTTCCTTTTTATTATTGATATCCCTTACATGTTCTAGTAATCTGACTTTAAATGTCCTCTTAGTCTCTCCAATATAGAATAGGTTACAAGGGCAGGGTGTAAACAACACCCTCAGTGTTACAAGTAAAGTTATTCCAAGTTTCAAAAGAGATGTTATTAATCTTTGGGAAACTTCTTACTACAAATTTGCAAGCTTTGCATTTACTGCAGCTAGAAATACCCCTTGTAGTTAACCTATGTCTTAAATTCATGAACGGAATACAGAATCTTCCTCTAACTATAAAGTTTTGTATATTCTTACCCCTTCTATAGGAAATTCCCAGCCTATCATTAAGCCATGTAGAAACATTTTTCAAAGGGAACAAATATTTCTAATGATATTTTATTTGCTCTATAACTTCAAGACTGGAGCACCCAATGTTGTAACAAAATAAATTGTATCTTTGTATTCTCTGTCATTCTACAGGGACCCAATAACTGTTTATTTGCATCATAATTTCCTTTTTTAGAATTATTATAAAATGTATTCCAGTTTTTCTCAATTAGAATCTTACTATAACCTCTCTTAACAAACATATCAACAGTTCTACCTAATTCCTGTTTAAAATCATATGTATTATTGCACAACCTAGATATTCTAAGCATCTCACCATAAGGAAGTGCTTCCATGGTGTGCAAGGGATGGTAACTTTGGCCATGAACAAACTGTGTACCTTAATCAAACTTTCTGTGTACTGATGTAAATAAATCAGAGCCATCCCTAATGCCAATAACTGCATCTAAATAGGGTACATGTATTCCCACATTAAGACCATCAAATTGTAAGCCATGTCTATTATTATGTAAGGAGGTAACAAAATTTGTTACTAGTTCCTGTCCCCCGGGAATACAGCCATAACCTGTTTAGTCTGATCTCTGCAGAAATATGTCTGGTGTTGGAGAGGGAGCGTGCTTTCAGGTGCAGTGCTGGGGCATCCTGGAGTCCAGGGTCATGGCTAGACTCCTCATAGAACACCATGATGACAGACTGCTGCAGGGCTAGTACCAAGGCTCTCAGTACAAAGCAGAGGCATGGCACCATCTGGCACTTGACCTCACCAGTACCACTGGAATCTCCCAAACTGGTGAGCAGGTACAGCATCATTATGCTGAACTAAAGCATAGGAAGGGGGAGCTCTTGACCCAATGGATTCAAATGCTTATGGCTGGCATACTCCAGCAGTTTGTAAGTATCCCAGATAGAGCTGTACCAAATTCTAGCCTGAGATTGTGATAGACAGGTATGCATAATGTTTGTTTCTCACCCCTACAGCTGCAGAAGAGAGGGCTGTGAACATCGGGGGCCATGCTGACAGACTGACAAGGATGCGCCGACAGGCTGGTGAGTACAGATCTATCTTGCAGTATATAGTACCATAAAGTAGAAGGAGTGCATTGTTTACTGCCAGTAGGTAGATTGTGTACTGTGTCTAATGAATAAAACACGTGTGTCACACTAATACTTATCCACAGGATGTCCATTAATAAAAGTGTCATTTCATTGTAATAAAACATACAACAAACTGTTGTGTTTACTCTATGTTGCTGTAGAAATAGGATGTGTACATGTTCTTTATAGTAAATATGGCACTGACAGCATGAAATAACTGAAGCTGTTCTGGGAACCAGCTAGTATGCATTGCAGTCTTGTGTTAACATTTGCTTTCCAGATTGTAGTATTTCAAAGGAGTAATACACTGTACAATAACTATCTTCCATGCTTGAATGTCAGGAATACAATGTCAGACTGTCCAACTCAGAGAGTATGAGTCAGAAATCAGTCAAGCTTGAAACATCAGTTCCCAAGTAGTCCAGTGTGACGGAACACAGCATTGATGTTCATGTTAGCACACCCAGACACGGTTTGAATCCAGGTTGTGGTACTCAGATGTGTGCATATATACACAATAGAAGCCCTGAATATTTGTAGAAACAGTCAGAAAGTGTTAACAGATATTTTCCCCATAGGTCTCACAGGTAAAGAAGTGTGCGTAGTAGCTGCATGAAGGATATACTTATACACCTGAATATGTGTAGAAACAGTCAGAAAGTGCTAACAGATATTTTCTACATAGCTCTTACAGGTAAAGAAATGTGTATAGTAGTTGTATGAAAGGTATACTAATACACCTGAATATTTGTAGAAACATTCAGATGGTGTTAACAGATATTTCCTCCACAGGTCTTATAGGTAAAGAAATGTGTATAGTTGCTGTATGAAGGGTATACTAATACACGGTGTACAACTATTCCACTGTCCGACCCTATATGTCTGCAAATGTCAGCAGGATAGGTACATACACCATGACGTCTTCCCGATACATGTCTCCCAAGTGTCACACTGTCATGGCTAGTGGTCACTGCTGCCAATCACCTTGGACACAGATAGGAATCCAGATGAACTATGCTAGTAGCAGACTCACACAAGATCATTTCAGGGTACTCCTTCTTTGTCAAGTATGTAACCTTGACATGTACAAGCCCCCCCCCCCAGTAAGGTAGCCACAGTGTACCCAGTCTGTCCCAAACCATTACAGATTGACAGTTGAACAGGTATGTATGTGCCACAGAAGCTATGGGCCATAGGTAGATGTAAAGTGAGGGCAGACCTGTAGAGTATTGAGCAGTACTGTTGTGAAAATTAGAAGCCGATACAGCTGTTAATGGATTTTTTATTCTTTACCCCCACCCATCATCTGCATCAATAATTATTATTCATATACTATGGGTATGTTGTTCACAAAACCTATTGTTGGGACATATGTTCTATTATTGTACATATATTTTATTGGTCGCATATTAACATACCTTGTTCAAATACCATTATTGGTGGCCTGTTGCCGTCAATGTAACTTGCATGCTGTTAAAATGCTTACTGATGTTATATTTATGCATGTGTCCTGTTTGCTATGCAACTGATTCAAATCTGTTGGTTTGGGTTAATGGGAATACCCACGCATGCTGTTATAACTAATTTTGAAATGTGTTGGTCATGACTAACTAATATATCTGGGAAAACTACAACACCACAGTATATTTGGGAAGGCAGATCCTGGTGAATCCACCTGTCCCACCCCATCTGGCCGTGGCACCGGGCCCCAGCATGTCTGAGACCCAACCCGAAACATCCTCGTTCTCTGGTCCTGCACCATCTTCTGGTGGAACTGCCTCAGGGGACGGGGCCCGTCCCCCCAGGCATGGGCATGGAGAGGAGCCCATTACCCACCAACAGTTCTGGGATATGGTGCACAGCATCATCCTCTCGGAGTTGGGAGGGCCACCTGGCGCATCTGGAGGGGAAGGCTGCCCCTATAGTCCAGCTCCCAGCACAGCCACCTTCGGGGTCATGAAGGTACAGTGGTGACTGCCTTTGGGTCACAACCTCTTACTGCAACACATCTGCAAAAAGCCTGACAATGTGGGGGGATGAAGGGCAAACAATAGTAACATCTTTGGAATATGGCTGTTATACATGTAGAAATCTGCTAGTCGCATGGTTTGATTTAACATATAATTTCTGATAGATTTCAGGTCTGAAACACAAATTAATGTTATCATTTATTGATGTCAATTTTCACATAATCCCAGTTATTTCTCAGAAACCCACAACTGTTATGGGGAACAGACCAAGCATATGAGCCATGCATCTGGACACGGTCTAGACATCTGGACAGTGGAGAGGTATGACTGCAGTCATTTAACAGAAGAGAAAAAACAGTGAGAGCTGCAAACCATTTCACCCAACATCCTCTGAACCACAGTAAGACCAACACAACACTACCTAAAACCAGCTCTTGAGAATTGCCCATGTATTTCCAAATATAGCATGCACTACAGGGATGGAACTGTTGGGAAAAGCAGATATCGGTGTCAAAATGTCCACCCACAACCATTTGCACCACAGTCACTGCAACATACCAGTACCCCAAATGATCTCTAGAGTAGAACAACTGTTATAACAAACATATCCTGATGGCCAGTCACATACTACATCAACATATACTGGCACAGCTTACAGTCTACTGGGAATCCTGAGGTATTTCCCAGTCTGCCCCTACAAACATATACACCTGATAGACCACCAGCAACTGTAGCAGCATGCACAGTTACATAGAAAATGAGCTATAACACTCACATCTGCAACTCTTCCTACACAGCCCAACAAACATTTACACACAACACTGCTACACAATCTTGGCAGTCTGTTAACAATGGCCAAACATACATAACTTTCAGCTGTACAGATCTCCACAGAATGTCCAGGGTGTGGGACCATATTTATGGCCACTGCCACATATCACTTCCAGGAGTCTGCAAAGTCACTTGGATGATACCAGGAGCGCAGTCACTAAATAATGATATATGAACCTCTTACTGTAAGACATCTGGACAAAGTATGACGTACTTGGGGGCCAGGGGGCCAGAAAGAGGGACATACCTCATGTAATGGTGTTACAAACTGCAACAGTTGCTGGTGTTACAGGGTTTGTTATAACATAACACCCCTGAATGATATGATGTCTGAAACATTAATGGATGTCAACATTTACTGACTACAATCCTCACATTATCCTACTAATTTCACAAAAACAGAAGTTGTCTGAGGAACAGACCAAACATAACAGGCAAACCTCTGGGCAGTCTGTGGACATCTGGACAATTGAGAGGTATGCCAGAGACATAGCACTGTCAGATGTCAAGTCACACAGAAAATGCATGTCCAGACAAACCCTGTTAATCTAGCAATCCTCTATGTGTATACCGGCAATACTTATTTACAATCTGTACCCAATTCTGGAGCTTTGTTCCCCCATGTTGTTGGGCCATCTCCACATGTCTTGTCCTGAGAGGTATTTATACCTACTGTCTGTGAAACTGTAGCTCCCACACCTCCATAATGTCCTCCACATAGGCAAGGAAAAGGGGCAAGGCCCACATGAAGGACTTAATTATAGCACTGTTTTGCTATGGCATTGGCTAATGGAAAGACAACACAGCTGCTCTGGATGCAAGTAGCAAGTGGGAGACACTGATTGGTACACAGGCCATCACCTGCTCATGAGCATTACCTACAAAAGGCAAGCTGCTGCCTATGCAACACAGGTCTGAACACATCTACACAAAGACTGACTGCAACTACACAAACCTAACCATTTGCAGTATTCTGAGGAAACTCTTCAGCACTATGACAGGTATCACAATCACATAAGCTTGTAATGGAAGGCAGAAGGGGGATGCAATAATGTGAAATAGGACATTTAACACTAGGTCGCAACAAGACCTGCTGGACTCACATACTGCTGTCCGGCACCTATGGTTATTCCTGCTTGCCCTGTCTGCATTGATATTGATTACACCTCTGGCCCCTGAGTCACCCCAGCAAAGGTAGCTCATGTATGAGTACTACTGGAGTGTCTGTTGTGCAATACTGAGTGTGACACTGCTAGGCCAGCTACCTGGGATGTTATACATATTCATATGCCACCCGTGAATGCTACTATGATACATATGCTTGTCCTATAAATGTAGGTGACTTACATAGGGTATGTGCATAATGCACAATAGGCGCAGAAGTTTGTGTTGAACTGTATGTGATATACTGAGCCCATACCTGACAACTTTCCAGAGTTTTGCAGACTGACCACATGTCTGTTTCATATTTGTAGTCAATGCCTCATACAGTTGTGTATTGTCTGGCACATCACTGGCAACGCATTAAAGACTGAAGTCATAACATAATAGCATGCATTTGATTGTCAGACATCATATCCTGTGGAGTAGACCTGAGAATGCGACACTGTCTTTGCTGGCAACTATGTGTGTTTCAACTAAATGCATAACATGACACTATTTTCTGGCTGTTGCCCACCAGTGATGTGTGCCCTTGTGCAGATTTCTTGCTCTAACAGGAGCTAGGTGTCTTAGCATGAAACCCATGTCAATGCAGGTGGACCTTGTCCAGTAGGATGCCGACATTTGTGCAGTTACTGACACCTGCTTTGTAGCTGTGGAGACCACACCAACCTTACCATATTACTCATTCAATCATACATTTAGACCCCAAATGGAGAGCTGCAATGTCACAGGAGGTGGAGTGTTGAACATAATATACACATACACACCTTCAGCCTGGCCAAACAGCATGACGTGTGTGAGACATACCGAGTGCAGTTAACAGTTGACAAAACACCTACTCAAATCATAGCTAGTTACAGGCCTCCAACCATGACTAAAGACACCCACCACACCTATTTGGACTTGCTGGAATCTGTCAGGATTCAATCGTCTACCCTGCTCCTGGGTGACTTCAACTACCCAACCTTAGTATGCATTACCTATGCCACCTGAACATGAATGCACATAGATTTCTTGGCTTTGTCAATGGCAATGCAGTGGATCAGTCAGTCAACGCTCCTATGACAAGTGGTAATAACCTGTACCTGGTCCTAACCAACACGAGTAGCACTCCTACAGTGTCATCCTCCTTAATAAGATCTGACCACATAGCCAGCACTGTTCAGGTCACCATATCCCCTGCCCCCCATTTTCAGGGTGAAACAAAATTGACTTCACACAAATGACTATAAATCTCCTCAGAGCAGGTAGAAGTAGCTTTACAGCCAATGTCCCATCAGTTGGAACTAGCAGTAGTATCCAGGCCCACACCACAATCCTATGTGGGCACCTACATAGCTGTATGGACTCAGCAATACCTGACAGGTCAACATCATCTCCCACAAGTTAGGTTATACATCCATGGTGAACAGCAGCAATACACAAATACCATAACAGGGGGGAAATAATTGCTGAACAGGTGCCTTATTGGAAGCAATGTCACCTTGGTCTGCACAAGCAAATAAGGTCACAGGTGATTTAACCTAAGGCTGTCTTTCAGTGCAAATTGGACACATCCACCAAGGCCAATCACTAGACCTTCCACACATGTGTCTGCAATCCCAGAGGCAACACACAAATCTGCTGTGTAGTGGTGATCAATAACACCACATGCACATATGGCATAGATACAGGCAACTGGTTGCAAACAGGTGAAGTGTAAACATCAGCCCCCTGTCCCCCCATTGGAACTGCATGCACAACACCTCCCCCCCTCATCATTAGGAAGTGGGTCTATAATGCCCTCTCAAAGTCAACACACAGAAGTCTCCATTGGCCTGATACCATCCCTGGCTGTATCCTACATGAACACAGGCATGGGCTCTCAGATCCATTCCACAATGTAGTCAACCACAGCCTGAGCACTGGTGCCATCCCATCTGCACAGAGGACAGCCACTGTCATCCCTATACACAAAGGTGGAGCAATTCACTGACCCAGCCAATGATATGCACATCAGCCTAACTAGCCTGATATGCAAGGGCATGGAAGGCAATATCAAGGGCATTATGAACAGGGACATAGGCAACATCAAAATGCCTGAGCTCACACAGCATAGTATTGTCAAAGGGAGATCAGGCCTATTAAACCTAGTCAAGCTCTCTGAAGTGGTCAACAAACACAAGCATGAGGGGAAGATGGTGAACAATGCCCACCTTCACCTAGCCCAATTCTCTCACAATAACCCCTAGGCAGCCAGGATACATAAGCCTACACAGCTAGACACCAACCTGTATGTTTCCAGATAGGAAGCTAACTGGCCCAATGATAGTACCCACTCAGTCAAAATAGTAGAACCCACCCCTAGTAGTAGAGTCTTCCAATTTGGTGTATCCCAAGGATTTGTCTGGGGGGCCTCTACTGTTTCAGATATATGCATCTGAGGTAAATGACAAAAGCAGTGGTCTGTGGCTGACCAGGTGTACAGATGCTTACAAGCTGGTCACTGTCTTACATTCCCCTACTAATGTGAGCATCCCGCAAGAGGCCCTCACCCAATTAATGACTGGTACAAGAAGCATTTCCACAAACTGAATGCCAGGAGAGGCATCATTCTCCCTGCTGTGGCGGCAGATGTCATCCACACTAATTATGACAGTAATAATGTACTGAGTATACAATCAGGTGTGAGGCAACTTGTGCACCAAGGTTGGTGGCAACCTGACAGTTCCCCATAATGTGGGCACCATTGTACAGAAGGCTGTCTACATGGCCCACCTTACAAATACGGGTATGTCATCCAGGAACCAGGAGGCTACAACATCCCTGTACTCCACCCTTATCAGATGCATTCCCAAGTACAATGGCTCCTTTTGCATGTACTTTGCCAAGCAAATGATGCGGTTGCAGAGACCACAGAGGTTCCTGACCAGGCAATTCCAGGGTCTGCAACACCTCTCCTATACAGGTAGGCGGAAAGCCTTGTCCCTGTACTCAGTCTCATACAGACTGATCATAGGTGGCCTGTCTGGCATACAAGACCATGTCCAAACCAGCCTTGATGGTGTTTCTGCATATCTGTAAGGCAGCTTGCACTGAAGCATCATGCATGCAAGGCTCTCACCTGGTCAGTGTCATGTATAGTACTTGTTGGCAGGATAATGTAGTGTCCCACACAATACACTGTCTGTAAAATACACTCCCACCTTATGTCTAGCAGTGTACATGTATAGCCCTCTTGAAGGGGAAGCTGGATGACTGCATGGGAAACATATGAGACACCTCTGGGATCCTGCATGTATCCCTGCTGGACAGAGGAAATAGGTGCTGGCTTGGAAGGGCATGGACAAAAGTCTGGGCCAGGCTTATGAGGGCATCAGGCTTATGAGGCTATGCACCTAGTACTTTACATGTTTCTTGTATGTATTTCAGACTGTCCTGCAATGTTGTCTGAAATGAGCCCCTGTGAGTCTGAACTGTGTATTTACTGCAGTGATAGTGTATAGTCTTGTCCACTCATGATCAGTTACCATCACATATTGTTACACCTTGTCATTGTGTGTGGTCTGTATAGCAATAAGTCAGCTCTTACAGTGCATGCATATGCACTTGATAACACTGTATAGCTCACTCCAATAGCCCTGGTCTTGGCCACAATTACCATTCTGCTACTAGGCCCATCACACAGTAGGATTTGTCACACTTTATTGTGGGCCTGACAGTAGCAGAGAAAGAGATGAATTGTGGCAGGCAGAACTATCGTAAGTTCTGCCCGAAGGGCCCATAGGTGTCACAGCTGTGCCAGACTGTACCAGGAGTGTGTGTGTGAGTACATGTGTGTGCGTGTACATGTGTGTGTGTGTGTGTGTGTGTGTGTGTGTGTGTGTGTGTGTGTGTGTGTGTGTGTGTGTGTGTGTGTGTATCAGCAAACATAATACCACAGGGTGTTAATGTGCATATGTTGTGTTCCCCTCAGAGACAGGGGTTGGTGTCTCTCCTCCTCACAACCTGATGTCAATGTCTTAGAAGACTCCCATGATGATGATGGTCATAGTGAGGCACAGGTTGAGTTGTCAGTGCCTGGATCTGTGCCATTGTTTGGTATCCTACATTCACCCACCATGTCATGTCCCCGCACACACTCAGTATGCTCACACATGCCCAGTCCCCAGCAGCCATGGATAATAGACAGGTTAAGGGTGGTGGCATGGAACAGGATAGTGTGTTGAGTATGGTGAGTGTGAGTGTAGACACCAGCCATAGGCAGAGAGCAGGCAAGATCACACACAGGCAGATGGACAAGTGTGCTCAACAGAGGACTGCTGCCCATCAAGCCCCTGTTGCAAGTGCCACAGCAGGTGTCACCAGATGCATGTTACAGTCAGTCATGGAGGCACAGATGCGCACTGACTGCAACACCAGACAGATACTTAGGGTCATGAATGCAGTGCTTCCTGCCATACGTGATGACCTCCATGGCAGTTGTGATGCCATACATCATCTTGCCAATATTGGGGATAGACAGAGGGGTGAGACATTGTCACTGCCCGACTGTGCACTGTCTGTGCTTCAGCATGTGTTGGGAGTAGGGCATCAGTCAGGTGGATGTAGGCAAGTGACATTATCAGCTGTGAGCCTACATGGCCATGCGCATTTATAGTCCCGTAGTGACAGCAGCAACAGCACTACTGAAGGGAGGCTGCTGTCCACACCACAATGGAGCACATCATGGGCACGTTGTCCTGGAGTGTCCCATCAGGGATGTGGGTCCAGCAGACAGCAGTCACCATCAGGGAGTAGTACTGTATCTGTCCTTGGCCTGGTGGTGCCAGTGATACTCCTGGCAGAACCAGTTACCACATCCCTGCTTGGAGACAGTGAACCATATATCCTGCTATGTACAGTCCACACCTGTCAAACATAGCCCTTTGTTGGGCATCCACATTGCTTGCTGGTGTGTTGACAAACACTCACACATCCCTATCCAAGGCCAGTTGCCACCAGACATGCACAGCTCCTCTGCATGGCCCAGTTGAACATTGCCCCTCCAGACACACACATGCACATGATGTAGGCCATGTGGCCCAGCTTAGGCTACTGGAGATCCAACACCACACCCTGTGCATGTGACAGTATGTGTGTCACAACCCTGTTATCCATATCATCGATGCATAGACATGCTCATATGGGTCTGATGCACAGGGTGACTATGGTACAGTGTAGCAATGTCATACTGTGTAAGGAGCTGTCTGCTGGCAGTAGTTATGTATGGGTATTGGTTCCAAGCTCAGAACCGAGCCAGCCATTTTCCAAGCTCGTGTCAGCTTCAAACTCTCGAGCTAAAGTCTTACCCACAATCCCCCTCTCCCTGTTACCTCAGATTTCATTTGCTGCGTTGCCATCCAGTCATGTCAAGCTACTTTTCTTGGGCTAAATACAGTCAATTGTTGTTTAATTACTTTACAAAGTACTTTTCTGTCAGAAAAGTTAACTCATTAACACCGAGTACCTTCTCATGGCGCCTCTGTGCTTAGCACCGAGTGCGCCATGAGAATATAGGAATTCCATTCTGTTAACCCCGAGTGCCTTCTCCCAGCGCAGTTAATTTGGTAGTCAGATAGTAACTCCACTGTTGAAAATTAAGATGAAAAAGTAACTGAACTCTGTCAGTTACCGTGTCAGCTTAATTTTCAGTATACAATTACGTGGTGGTTATATTTGAGTTCTCGGAGAAAATCGGCTTGCAAGTCACTCTGTACTTTCTTCTCATAGCAAGCCAATTTTCTATGCAAGCCGTTATGTCCAATCACAGTACACTTAACTCCTCCCACCCCTTGACCTAAATCCCTTTGTTCTGTCCCAATAAATAAGGGTTCCAGCAGTAAAAGTTCCCTTTCTTTATCTTGCTATGGTAAAAATTACTGCTGGATCCCTCTAGTTATCCTGCTGATAACTGAACGAACCAGGGGAGTTTTGCTGCAGTTACGGGAAGAAAGACCTGATCCGTAAGGTAAGATAAGGTAACATATTGCCCTGCTACAGCTTACATGGTTTTCTTGCTTTATGAGGACTGATTTTTTTATGTGAACGGCACAGACAACAACGTTTTTTTGCCCTGCTACAGCTTACATGGTTTTCTTGCTTTATGAGGACTGATTTTTTTATGTGAACGGCACAGACAACAACGTTTTTTTTTTTTTTTTTATTTCTCACCGCCGCTGCCCTAAAGACTACAATTGTGCCCTCCCCAGCATCAGAAGGGCGCAAATTATAGAGTGGAGTTCTGTTGTGAGGACCCCTAACCTGCAAGCCGAACAAACAACAACTTTTCTTTCTTTTTTTTTTTTATTTCACCGCCGCTGCCCTAAAGACTACAATTGCGGCCTCCTGTACTGGATCAATAGCAGTTATCAATAAGCAATGTAGTATTTGGCATTGATAAATCAGTTGTAGGGACATTCTAAAAACTTATTTGGTCTATATATATTGGTTAGTAATGGGATCACTGGCTGCATTACCTAACGTTTTCCCAAACTAATGGGGTGACGCCTAAGTCTGTGTGGTTCTTTCGAAATGCTGCTGCAAACAGGTAATGTGTTTTGTATACTGCATTAATCTTTTTAGAAAATCGCCTTGACTGAATGTTGTCTTTTGGGTTCTGCATAACACGTGAATCAGACTTTGAAAGTTAATATATCGGTAGATATATATACCAGAAGAACGACTCTGGCTTTAGCGGACAACCGATGGAGCTGTTTATTGTAAACTACTTGATACTAGAACTTCCAAACAACAAGGAAAGGAATGCCACGTGACTAAACACTTAATTTTATTAACAGGCTGGTTGTACTTGTGCCTGTTAATAAAATTAAGCGTTTAGGTCTACGTGCTGGCATTCCTTTCCTTGTCGTTTGTAACTTTATGTGTTTTGCTAGTCTGTCTGCCGTCTTATTTTTGAAGTGATACTAGAACTTGGTAAATAAGGAGAGAGTGCACAGTTTTCACGTTTCTGACTTGGCTGATTTACAGGTAGCCACAGTTTGTAGTAAACTCTTTCCCATATTGGAACAGATAGGAGGATGTCACCCTTATCGGAGTATAACTTTTTTTTATTTCCGCGTCTATCTGCCCATTTCAACTTGTTTAACGCGTTGGTCGTATCTTTATAAAGTAGTCCTTATACATCCTGTACTTCCTGCGTCTTTTTACGTCTGTCCCGCATCTCCTCATTTTTTCTGCAACAGTGTCCTCTCTGTGTAATATTTTCAGCACTAGAAGTCATGAGTAGGCAGGTAACCTTCGTCTTCAGTCGTAACATAGTTTTGTCACTGTGTGCATAGCAGTGAGAAAGCCCTGACAGTATGCGTGCATTTATAACAACATTATTACGGTAGGAAAACAAACAATGGAAAAGTGAATATTTGGCTATATGTAATTTTTGAAACTGAAGTATGTTGCTTGTAAAGCTGAATTCCTTGTTTCATCTGTTAGAGAACTACTGAATCCTTTTGCAAAAAAAAAAAACAAGGTCATAATTTGATTGTGGCGTTCGCTGGGTGAGGACTTACAAAACTGAGCAGTTAGTGTGCTTCATTGAAAAGCTAGATGCTCACCTAAGTGCTAAATGTTCATGACAGTGTTTTCTATGAGGTGTGTTGAAGTACGAAGTAGCACTGGCCAGGGATACTGTTTCGAAGGAGTAGACTTCTGTTTGTTTTGAGACTGGGCTGTTCTTGCTACTCGGTAAAAGAAGCCTACTTTTCCTATTGAGGCTTTGACTGTAGAGAAAGCCTAGTGGTAAAGAAAAAGCACCCATCCCCTCTATACTTTGCTTCATTGGGCAGCTGCGTGTGGTGGAAGTCATCTTGCAGTAACTGGCAAGTGGTCTGGCGTGCTTACTGTGTGGGAGTTCAGTATTGGTGTTGGCTGAGTCTTCATAGAGGCATGTACCAAAATACACACAGCTGAATATCGATGAACATTCCCTACAGGGGTAGCACAGCCTAAAGGGTTGGAAGGCCATACTCTGTTATAGTAGGATATTACTAGCCCTGGTTTGCATTACTTCTGTAGTCAGCAGATGTTAGATCTGGCCCAACACATTGAAAATACATTTTACCAGGTCTGACATAGTGGTATAACACAGCATGGTGATGGGGCCAGGTCTGACATAGTCTCCATACAGTAGTGGCAGAGATAAGGAGGAAAGGAGAGAAGGGGTGGTATAACATAGCATGGGGATGGGGCCAGGTCTGACCGTCTCCATACAGTAGTGGCAGAGAAGGATGAAAGGAGAGAAAGGGTGGTATAACACAGCATGGGGATGGGGCCAGGTCTGACATTATGCCTGTATGTTTGACACATGTGCAGATATCAAAGTTTGTTTCGGACTTAGGTAATGGAAATTATGATTTTTTTTTTCATATTTCGGTAAATAAGTTTGCAAGGGAGCATCTGAATGTGCCAAGTAATACATCATTTGAAGACTATTGCTGGTTCCGACATGGTAAAAGAATTGTGCCTGTATGGAAATTATGATTTTTTTTTCATATTTTGGTAAATAAGTTTGCAAGGGAGCATCTGAATGTGCCAAGTAAAACATCATTTGAAGACTATTGCTGGTTCCGACATGGTAAAAGAATTGTGCCTGTATGTTGGACACATATGCAGAAATCAAAGTTTGTTTGGAAGTAGGATATGGAAATTATGAATTTTTTCATATTTTGGTAAATAACTTTGCAAGGGATCATGTCAGTGTGCCAATTAATACCTCATTTTGTAGTCCATATCATGCTCATGTTAGTCACTGTGTGCTTTTGGACACATTCAGGCAGTTGGGATAGAAATCTTTTATAGTAGTTTGTGTGTGAGGCTGCATTGTTGGTGGATAGCGACTGTTAAGGTTTCAAGACAGTCATTTTGCCACCTGTTCACTGTTATTTTATAAGTTTTCAAGGCTGTTAGACATTGAGGTTTTCAATTGTTGGCATGTTTTTTTTTTTTTGCCTGGTGGGTAGTAGGAGCGTTGGTGTTAATAGTGAGTACCAGGATTTTCTTGTTGTGTTTATGGTAATAATTTGTGGAGGGCCGTCAGAACCTATTGTTTTCTTCTTTTATTTTCCTATGTAGCTGAATTTCCATATTCTGTGGTTATCATCTTGAAGAAAATAAAGTGCCATATATTGAGGTGTATTTTGTGCAAGGGACGTGGATACAACTGATTGGTGAGTGGTAAAATCTTCTTAATTTTTTGCTTCAGGCCAGACTTCAGGCCCTTCAGAAAATGTATGCTAATGTAAAACCTGTTAGTCTTATCAAATTTGTAAGTTGATAACAGCAGAATGTGTCCAGATTAATCACACTAAGAAACTGAGATGTATGCATTAGTATCATTGATTTTGTATTATGAATCTTTAATGCTATCAATTTCATCGAATCTTTAATGCTGTTTTGTAATAAGTGATAAGTGAGGCAGTTGGGAGCATGCAGTATAACCAGGACATTATTAGTGTTTCTTTTCATTATTATGCCCATAATAGACCTCTAGGGAATCTTGCAGAATAGGAGTGTTTTCAAACTTGCTGTGATCTGTTGCGCTTGTTCTGTAATAACCTGTTGGTGGTTTACTTATAGTTGCAGTGCTTTGTATGGCTAGTTAGGGTCCTCCTGAAATGTATGTATAGTTTGTTGCTGAAGTAAAATAAGTAAATGCATGCTATTTTTCTTTATTCACTGGGTGGATGGGTGACCCAGCAGTACACCATTTTCTTCCACAACCAAGGCCAACAGTCTAGGCTGACTGGCTGGATTGGTACGTGCCCCAATATATATATATATATATATATATATATATATATATATATATATATATATATATAAGCAGGTCAGAAAGGGAGGGGAACTTCATTGCATAGTAGATGTGCTCATTTTTTGAGATGAGTACCTTTTATGTAGTAAAGGCGGTCATTGTAGTGGTCTGTTGTAATCACTTTTTGCTTGCTTATAATAACACTTCCGCAGATTGGTCATTAATTAATAATTTGATTACTGGTGATATGGTGTTATAGGATCTTGAACTGCTTTTATACATGGCCTTCAGTCTACTTTATATTTAGTTAACATAATAGAAATTGTATATATTTTTTCATTTTGGGCATTTGTTGGTTGTAATAATGTTTGGTGTTTGGCATTAGATTAATTTAAAGTGCCTTTATTGGTCATAATACCAAGTTAGAGACTCTTTCAGTTTGTCAATTTGTAAATTCTCTTGGTCAATTATTCCAAATAGACTTTTGTGATGGCTTGCTTTTCTGGGGATACTGTTAAGATTGTTTGAGACTTTGCTGTACACACTGAATGATTTTGTTGGATTAGTTCTTTCATATAGCTTGCTCTATCTACAGTATTTATTTAGTCTCTGTAAGCTGCTGTAGGGGAGTTCGATTCTGTCAGAGAACTTTTCACTTTCCATGATTCTGTGCACTAGTATCAAGTCTTCCAGCCCTGCCTCCTTGTGTTTCATATAAGAAGATCTGTAGTTCCTATAGTCTTTGACCATATCCCTTCACTTACATTCTACAGCACTTATCTGGGAGCTTTCTTCTGCATTCCTTCAAGGTACCTGATATCTCTTTCTTTATGTTGTCTCAAGAAATGTACGCAGCGAGATAGAATGAAAGCATTATTTTTTTGCTTTTGGAATCTGCCCATAATGGTATAACTCCTGAATCTACACCAGTGCCTTTTCTTTACTACACTTATTTACTACAATTGCTCCAGATATTCTGAATGATTTAGTTTTGCCTAGAAGTTACCCATGTTATTACTTGCTGACTACTACCTGCATGGAGCTATGTTATATTTTGTGAAATTTTCTGGCCTTTTTCAGTAATGTGTGCAACTTGTGTGGGAGGAAGGGCTAAGTGTTATACTATTTTACTGAATTACTGTCTTACATAACAGCTGCACAAGGAGATGATTACCTACTCAACAGGTGATGTGCAGCAATTATCACCTGTGTCAGAGCATGCATACCTTTCCAGTAATGAAAGGCAGGTCATTATCACCTTAGCAATAAGTCATTTACAATATAGCACTGAGTCGTTATCACTTTTCAGGTAAAACTATCAGGAGCTTTCACTGTTATTCACATAAGTACAACTCATTATCACATTGATGAATGCACAAGCCAGATTGTGTTTTTTTTCTCTGCTTCTAGTCATTGCAAGCCACCCCCCCCCCCATTCTTCAAATACCTAGTCTCTGAAACCCCTTATTTTATATATATATATATCTATCTATGTGTGTGTGTGTGTGTGTGTGTGTGTGTGTGTATGTATATATGTATGTGTATATATATATATATATATATATATATATATATATATATATATATATATATATATGTAATATATACTCTATATATACACAGACATATATATATATATATATATATATATATATATATATATATTTTCACTTATAACATACAGATATAAGTATCCATTTTATTAATGTAGTTCATATCTTTGTGAATTAATGTAACTGAACCACATATAATGAAACAGTTGAATGTGTCAAACTAGCACTACATACTGCATGTGTTGCTTTTCAGCTGCCTCTGTGCAGGTGAGTAACATTATATTGTATACAATTCTGTTTTTCAGCTTTGCATTCACCCAACATCACACCCCTCAGTGAAGATGCCATCTGTTAAGAAGTTAACCGCCGTTACGTGCGAGGATACTGATTCAGACAGTAATACCAGTGGGTCCGAAATGGAATTGGATCTTGATGCACAGCGTAAGCCAAACCAGAGTGAGGATGACAATTATGATGCAGATGATCATATTCCACTGGCACGTCTGCGAGAGAAGGCTATTACTGCTGATAAAGATGCCCCTGTCCCAGCGATTCCTGACAGACCCCTACCCTCTAACCCCAAGCTCACTACTCTTGATGTAAGTGACCACGACAGTGAGGATGACATGCCACTAGCCCAGTTAAGGTATGATGGCGCACACAATAGTGGTCAGCAACTTGAATCAGATTTTGACACAGAGGATGAATTGCCTCTATCTGAGTTACGGCACGGACGTGGTCCGAGTGACAGACCTTTGCAGTCCCAAGCCAGGCCTAGTGCTGAAGAGGAAGCGGATATGCTTCCTACTATACATGAGTTCAGGCGTAGTCTACAGCAGGTTTATTCAGATGGAGAAAGTCCACTGGATCTGAGCAAGTAGCTGCTTGTCAAGCAAGGATCTGAGTGTGCCGCAATATGGAATTTGTGCGAGTACTCCACTCAGTAGTCAGTACAAACCAGTGGGTAATGTCACTGATCACAGGGTACCTTGCATTCAAAAGTCTGGGAGGCTAATGAAAAGGCACGGCGATCATGCCCACCACGAAACTTATCATGGGAGAAATGCCTAACACCAGTTCACATCGATGATTTTGTGAGTCCAGTCGGCCCAGTCACCAACCTGGACTCGGACAGCACAGAGGTGGACTTCCTCAATTTGATGTTCCCAGAGGAACTGTATTCGCTTATTGCTGATGAAACTAACCGCTATGCTGCACAGAGGCAGGCTGCAGCAGGCAAGGTTGATAAGCGGTGGAGTCCAGTTTGTCCTGGAGACGTACATTTCTAGGTGTCAGAATATACATGTCTATTGTACATGTTCCAAAATACAGGCAGTACTGGGAAACGCACCATCTGTATGGTCATTTCCCAATAGCAGAAATACATGACCGGGAGAGGTTTGAAAAATTCAGCAGTATTTTCACTGCAATGACAAAACCTCAGACGACCACAGGGCTCTGTGGGTTATGACAAGCTCCATCATGTACGGCCAATACTGGATGCCATACTTCATGCATGTAGGACACAGTATAATGTGCATCGTGAGGTGGCAGTAGATGAAGCCATGGTCGGCTTCCGTGGACGTCTGACATTTAGACAGTTTATGCCTGGCAAGCCGGAGAGGTATGGCATTAAGGTATGGGTGCTAGCTGACTCACATAATGGTTATGTGCATGAATTCCAGGTATACACTGGAAAGGCAGAGCAGACCACAGATGTTGGACTGGCACACAGAGTTGTGGTCGACCTAACACGGGGGCTGATTGGAAAGAAGCATCACATTTACTTTGACAACTTCTTCTCATCTGTCCCTCTGGCACAGCAACTGCTGCAGGACGGTCTGTACTGCTGTGGAACCATGCGCACCAATAGGTCTGGATGGCCTGTAACATTCAACCGACAAGCCATTGGTAAAGCGCCTCGAGGGTTCTACAAGCAGCTGCAGAGTGGACCATTGCTTGCAACTGAATGGAAGGATAGCAACCCAGTATTTCTGCTGTCCACTAATAGTAACCCAACCTTGGCAGTTTTCAGCATACGCAGGAGACAGCATGATGGAACAAAAGCTGCAGTGCCATGTCCACCAGTTGTAAACATGTACAACACATATATGAATGGGTGGACCGAGCTGATCAGCTCAGGACGCAGTATCCAACTGCTCGAAAGGCAAGGAAATGGTGGCTGTACTTGTTCTGGTTCCTATGGGATGTGGCCATAGTGAATGCTTACATTTTATTTCGTGAGAGTGCTAGCCACCGACAGCTTTCACGTTCTGGCCATTTTATTGCGGCAAGCCAGTTACAGTTTAGAAGACACCTAGGCATGCACCTCCTGACCACCTACAAGAAGAGGAAAAGATGCATAGAGATTACCATCCCAGAGCCCATGACACGATTTGAAGAAGGCTCACACTTTCCAGTGAAATGGCGGAAGGCACGATGCAAAACTGTGCCATCAAGGGAAAACGTGCTGAACCATCATGGGGATGCCCGACCTGCAAGATTAACCTATGCATGGAATGCTTTGGTGAGTACCATGGCCATAAGAGTCTAGCAGACTGCTGACAGCAGTAAGATGTGCAGAGCACACTATACATCAAAGTTGTGACCAGGCTGTTGGGTCCATTGCTGGATGGGCACATGTAAAGAGAAAAGGCAGAGGTAAGGCAGACTGCTGACACTGAAGGAGGTCATGAGACCATAGTGGTATCAGCAGTCTGAGTGGGCAGCCAGCACAGCTATGGGACACTACAGATAACCAACATCTGGAGCCCCATGCCTGTCCTTGGCATATTAGTGGAGTGGTGGTCCTTGCCCTGCTTTTTTCTCTTTACATGTGCCCTGGCTGGGCACCCTTGTCAGTGTCTACCCATGCTTTATTTCAGATAAGACTGTCTGCTGCTGTTCTGGGAGTCACTAGAAAGGGAGCAGCCAAAATCCTTATGCTGTCTCATCGCCAAATATTGTGCTGCTGGGTGCATCACAGGGGGCATACCCAGCCAGCATGGATCTCGTGATCCACCGGGATGGCACTTGGGAACCTGGAGACCCTACAGCACAGTCCCATAGTGCTGCTGTCCTTGGTAAGCATGGGCTTGGGTGTGCCACTGTGATGTAATGCAAAAACATGCAAAAAGACACAGCCTGGGTCAGTCTTGGTCTTTTGACATTTTGCCTTGATGTAGCTCTCCACTCAGTCTCCCTCCCTTCAGGTGTAGTCAGTGTATGTAGGTCAGGACAACAGGGCTTACATTAGCTCCTCCCTTCTACTCATTGCAGAAAGGACACATGTAAATGGAAAAGGCAGAGGTAAAGCAGAGTGCCTCTGCTTTTTCAGTGTACATGTGCTCTTTCTGTGCCCCCATGTCAGTTAGCAGCCAAGCCCTTCAGCACCAATGCCAGGAAGGTCCCTCTTCAATTTTGTTTTGCCAACTGCTCTTAGGTTGGTGGGTTCATCACAAGGGGCATACCCAGCCAGCGTGGATCTTGTGATCCACCGGGATGGCACTTGGGAACCTGGAGACTCTACAGCACAGTCCCATAGTGCTGCTGTCCTCGGTAAGCATGGGCTTGGGTGTGCCACTGTGATGTACTGCAAAACATGCAAAAGACACAGCCTGGTTCAGTCTTGGTCTTTTGACATGTTGCCTTGAAGTAGCTCTCCCCTCAGTCTCCTTCCCTTCCGGTAGGTCAGGACAGCAATTAGTGAGTTACTTCAGTCCCTCATCCCTTAGGTCCATTGCTGAATGGGCACATGTAAAGAGAAAAGGCAGAGGTAAGGCAGACTGCTGCCACTGAAGGAGGTCATGAGACCATAGTGGTATCAGCAGTCTGAGTGGGCAGCCAGCACAGCTATGGGACACTACAGATAACCAACATCTGGAGCCCCACGCCTGTCCTTGGTATATTAGTGGAGCGGCAGTCCTTACCCTGCTTTTTCTCTTTACATGTGCCCTGGCTGTGCACCCTTGTCAGTGTCCACCCATGCTTTATTTCAGATAAGGTAAGACTGTCTTCTGCTGTTCTGGGAGTCACTGGAAAGGGAGCAGCCAAAAACCTTACGTTGTCCCATCGCCGAATATTGTGTTGCTGGGTGCATCACAGGGGGCATACCCAGCCAGCGTGGATCTTGTGATCCACCGGGATGGCACTAGGGAACCTGGAGACTCTACAGCACAGTCCCATAGTGCTGCTGTCCTCGGTAAGCATGGGCTTGGGTGTGCCACTGTGATGTACTGCAAAAACATGCAAAAAGACACAGCCTGGTTCAGTCTTGGTCTTTTGACATGTTGCCTTGAAGTAGCTCTCCTCAGTCTCCTTCCCTTCCGGTAGGTCAGGACAGCAATTAGTGAGTTACTTCAGTCCCTCATCCCTTAGGTCCATTGCTGAATGGGCACATGTAAAGAGAAAAGGCAGAGGTAAGGCAGACTGCTGCCACTGAAGGAGGTCATGAGACCATAGTGGTATCAGCAGTCTGAGTGGGCAGCCGGCACAGCTATGGGACACTACAGATAACCAACATCTGGAGCCCCATGCCTGTCCTTGGCATATTAGTGGAGCGGCGGTCCTTACCCTGCTTTTTCTCTTTACATGTGCCCTGGCTGTGCACCCTTGTCAGTGTCCACCCATGCTTTATTTCAGATAAGGTAAGACTGGAAGGGAAGATGTTCACTGGTTCAGAAGGGATGGCATTCACCTAACTGAGGAGGGCATTGGATTCTTCTTGACCAACCTCCACAATGGCGTGAGGAGAGCCCTGCATGATTGTGAGAAGAATGGAAAACACCCATGACCAAGCTGGACCAGTATAGTAAGTAAAACACTATTATGAAATGTGTTATGTAAAATTTATTTCTCTGAGCTTGGCAAATAACTGTTATGGAAATTATGATTTTTTTCATATTTTGGTAAATAACTTTGCAAGGGAGCATCTGAATGTGCCAAGTAATATCTCATTTTGAAGACAGTATTGCTGGTTCTAATATGGTAGAAGAATTGTGCCAGTATGTTTGACACATGTGCAGAAATCAAAGTTTGTTTGAGACTTATGGTTATGGAAATTATGATTTTTTCATATTTTGGTAAATAACTTTGCAAGGGAGCATCTGAATGTGCCAAGTAATATCTCATTTTGAAGACAGTATTGCTGGTTCTAATATGGTAAAAGAATTGTGCCAGTATGTTTGACACATGTGCAGAAATCAAAGTTTGTTTGAGACTTATGGTTATGGAAATTATGATTTTTTCATATTTTGGTAAATAACTTTGCAAGGGAGCATCTGAATGTGCCAAGTAATATCTCATTTTGAAGACAGTATTGCTGGTTCTAATATGGTAAAAGAATTGTGCCAGTATGTTTGACACATGTGCAGAAATCAAAGTTTGTTTGAGACTTATGGTTATGGAAATTATGATTTTTTTCATATTTTGGTAAATAACTTTGCAAGGGAGCATCTGAATGTGCCAAGTAATATCTCATTTTGAAGACAGTATTGCTGGTTCTAATATGGTAAAAGAATTGTGCCAGTATGTTTGACACATGTGCAGATATCAAAGTTTGTTTGAGACTTATGGTTATGGAAATTATATTTTTTTTCATATTTTGGTAAATAACTTTACAAGGGAGCATCTGAATGTGCTAAGTAATACCTCATTTTGAAAAGATTATTTATAGTTCTAACATGGTAAAAGAATGGTACCTGTATGTTGTACTCATAGGCAGATATCAAAGTTTGTTTCTGACTTAGGTTATGGAAATTATGATTTTTTTCATATTTTGGTAAATAACTTTGCAAGGGAGCACCACATTGTGTGAAGTAATGCATCATTTTGAAGACAGTGTTACTCCTTACATCATGGTAAAAGAACTGTGTCCAGGCACTGTACACACGTACAGATATCACAGTTTGTTTACTCTTTTACAAATATGAAAATTATACATTTACAATACTTCTCATTATTATGCCCATATCTTTGCGAGGGAGCATGGTAATCACACAAATGATGCGTCATTTTGAAGCTGACATTCAGATGCACAACTTCTACACTGATATGTAGGCTCTGTCTGTTACAGGTGATGAGATATTATGCTTTGTTTATTTATCAATTATGAGAAATAATATACTAATCATATTTCTGTGAATATCTCATGAAAGGAGTGTCACACAGTTATGGTTAAAGTATCATTTTAAAGCTGACATTCATACTAACAAATTAAATTCAAATTGTATGGGTCTGCATGGTACATAGACCAAGATATTGTGCTTTGCTTTTCCAAAAAATTTAAAAAATTGCACAATATCAGCATTCCTTGCCAAATATTTCATTATGACTTTGATATGCACTATCAACATTTACACTGTTGGAAAGGTCAGTGTCTGCTGAACAACTTTCGCGTTTACACTTTTAGTGTAGCTCTTATAGTTAAAGAGTTTTGAGCATTTGTTTTCTGTATAGTATTACAAATGGATTTTCTGAAAATGAGCTCAGGCTGCTCTGTTGTTCCTATGGTGGAATTCAGCAGGCAGCTTTTCCTGAGCTGCTCTGGAGTGAATGAGTTAATATTTTATTGTCTCTTGGCCTATCGCATCTAGCGTTCATAATTTCAGGTTTTCTTCTCTGTCCTTTACTTACCCTTTTTACCGCGAGGTAATTTCTCCTTACCATCGTTGGCAATCCCTTTCTTTTCTTTTTCATACCTTCGGGTACTCTCTTGTACCATTGTTGATACTTTTCTTTTTGCTAATATGGCAGATAAAAAGGGTAGCCCGGGGTTTAAGTGGTGTTCTGATTATGGACACAAACTGCCTACTTCTGATGCACACTCTTTATTCGTTTATTGTTTGGGAGCTTCCCATTTATCTGTTGAACCACCTTGTACTATATGTGAAAACTTTTCTAATAGAACTTTGTTAGAAAGGAAAAATAAGCTGATACTAAAGGGACTTCTAAAATCTCCCTTTTCAAAGGCTATTTCTGGGTCAGATGTCTCAACCCCTCCTAAAGCCCATAAGAAAATGCATGTTTCTACTAAGGCTAAATACTTGCCTTCATCCCAGGCTGGGGACTCTCAACAACCAAAATCTAAAAAGGCTAAAATTTCAGCTCCGGAGCTCTCTCAGTCATCCCCAGTGCTTTTGGTGCCCAAACCTTCGGCACCGAAGCCTTCGGCTCCATTATTGATTTCGGCTCCGTCCTCTCCTTCAGCCTTCTACATATCAGCACTGAGGGGTTCCTCGGTTTAGACCTTTACCACTGTATTGGCAACGACCGTTCAGTCGGCGCAGACCTTGACCACTTTGGCTCCGAGATCTTCCTCTGAACTGAGGCCTTTATTACTGACTCCAGTTTTGCCGGTTCCAGTTTTGGCACCAACAACCACTTTGGCACCGATCCCCGTGTTGGTGCAGCCAATGACATCGGCACTGATGACTCCTTTGGTGCAGACTACAGTAGTTCAGTCTTTCTCAGCACCGTTGTCCTCGGTGCATTCAGACGAGATGGGCACCGAGTCTGCCTCTTTTGTGAACAGGCCTGTTTCTCCCTCAGTCTCGGTGAGGTCCACTAGAAGTCTTTCTGAACATGATGTGTGGCGTCTTGTGGACCAGGCATTCTTGGCCAGAGGTATTCCACCCCTCAGGAACTATCCTTCCTTGGGAGGTGATCGCCCATCTCCAAAGACACGTTCTTATTCTCCTTCTTCATTGCCTTTGAAGTCCATGGATATAGTACAGTCTTCCCCTTCTGTGGTTCCCTTTATGGATCTCACTAAGGAACCATAGTTGCCTTCATGGCAGAAAAGTTTTGCTATGACCCAGGATGTCAGCTGTGATACACAGCCATCCAGGGACTCCGAGTTGGCAGGCTGAGCTACTTAGGGGAGGAGTGCCCCCTGTCCTCGACATACACTCCTCTCCGGGTGGACCAGCCTTCCAACTGATGGAGAAGGCTTTCGCTGCTGCTGGTGATACTGGACTGTCTATACCTCTGTCCTCCTCTGGTACACTGGTTTCACAAGTCGCACCTAGTGGACACTGGGTGCAAGGGCCTCAGGACATATTCCCTCAGGAATCACCTTTTCCGTTGTCTTCCCCAACTTCTCCCACTGAGGATGTCCACCAGAAATGTTTGTGTAAGAGGAAGCACATGGACTCCACAGAGGAGTTTCTCACCGAAGACACAGATTTCAATGAGGGGGAAGGATCCCTTCGGTCACCCTCTGAGGTATCCTTTAGTGATATCCTTGAAATCTTAAAACAGAGAGGTGACTGGCAGCCCTCTAATCTGACCCCTGAGGAATCTGTGTTCCTGCAGGCTTTTCTTGCCTGGACCCCTACCTCCTGGGTTACTCCACCTGCCGATGAACTTGTCAAGTTCATCGTGCAGCATGCTTGGAAGGCCCCTGAAACTGTTGAAGCTATTCCCCGGAGGGCTGATAAGATCTTGTCCCCTCCTGCTTCAGATCCCCATTGGTCCAATGGTCTTCCTGTAGATGCTTTGGTGGTGCTGGTGGCCACAACAAAAAAGTATCTGGCAGAAGAAGAAAGCCAGACTGTCCATCCACCTAACAGAGAGTCCCGGGCCCTGGACAGAATAGGGAAGCGCACTTTTGCTTTGGCGACCTTTACTATCAGGTCCCTGAATTATATGGCACATTTTGCCAGGCTTCAAAGGGATCTGGTCTCTGAGCCCTCTGAAATCTTGGCTGGTGCAGTGTCTGATGAGGTCATTGACAAAGTGGCCTCTCAGTTAGCCACCATTGAGTCTATATCTAACTCCTCTATGCAATTGATATTTCATGCATTAGAAGAAGCAGCTAGAGCAGCGGGTTCAGCTGCGGTCTTGAGACGACATGCCTGGATGCACTTGTGCAACTTCGCAGAACCTTTTAAGCTTTCCTTTCTTAATGCCCCCATTGATCCCTCCTCATTGTTTGGGCCCAAAGCGAAAAGCACACTGGCCAGATATGAACAAGACGGTAAGACCCTTTCTGCTGTAGGCATCCATTATTCTTCCCCTCAACGTGCTTTCTCCCGAAACCAACAGAGTGGGAAGATATGGTTCAAGAAATCTCAGGGTCCTTTCCGTGACACACAGGTCGAGTTTTCTCCCAGAGGCAGAGGGGGATACTCACAGGGAAGATGCTCCTTTTGGGGCAGAGGGGGCCTGCTTAACCAGGGTTCCAGGGATTATTTCCCTGGTCAATCCTACCACCGCTCCTGAAGAGTGGCCCGACTCCTTTCCTCTGGAGGTGGTTGGGGGACATTTCTCCTTGTACCCTTCTGCCTGGCTAACCATCACCACTGATTCTTGGGTACAAAGGATCATAACCAGAGGTTATCATATCCCCTTTGATCTTTGTCCCGTCCCATCAAAAAATCTTCCCGACGTTCCACCCAGTCAAAGGGAAGAAGCAGCACTACAGATAGAAAAGCTGCTAAGAAAAAGAGTCATCCAAATAGTCCCTCCAAACCAGATAAGATCCGGATTCTACTCGACTATTTTTGGTGCCAAAGAAAACCGGGGACTGGAGACCAATTTTGGACCTCAGTGTATTGAACAAGTTTGTGAGAGTACAAAAATTCCGGATGGTCACTATACAGTCTATCCTCCCGCTTTTGGAAAAAGATGATTGAATGTGCTCTATAAATCTTCAAGATGCGTACTACCACATAAAGGTGGACAGGCCATCAAGAAAATTTATGTGCGGGAGCCAGTCACTACTAGTTCAGAGTACTGCCCTTCAGACTCTCTACATCCCCCAGAGTGTTCACAAAGTGCATGGCAGTTGTCACAGCTCACTTACAACTTCAAGGATTCCAGGTGTTTCCATACCTAGATGACTGGCTCATTTCCGCCCCCACCAGACATCTACTGGAAAAAGCCCTGGCATACTCTCTCCTTGCTGCTCAAAGGCTAGGCATAACCATAAACTGGCAGAAATCCAATCTCACCCCATCTCAGTTGACAGAATTCATAGGGTTATCTTGGACACAAAAAAACTGCAGAGCAGCTATTCCAGAGCACAGAATTTTAAGGATAAAGCAACAACTAATTCCAATCCTTTCAAAGGAAAAATACATGGCTCACTCACTTCTACAGCTGTTGGGTTCCATGGCAGCCTCCATCACCATTGTTCCCCTGGCCAGGTTTCACATGAGGCTTCTACAATGGCTACTGCTCACCCAATGGTATACTTTTCAGCATCCTCTTTCAGCCATGATTTGAGTAACCCACAGACATTCCTGGGAGTTTCAATGTGATAGCAAACAGACTCAGCAGGTACATTCTACAACTTCACAAGTGGTCCCTGAATCCCTTGATAGTGGCGGAGATCTTCCACCGCTGGGGCCATCCTTGCTGTGACGTCTTTGCATCCCCGGCCAACTACAAATGCAGCAACTACTTCACCCTGATTCCCCCTCCGGGACAGTCACCCAGGGACACTCTATTCCACAATTGGATTTTGGGTCTTCTCTATGCATTTCCACCCTTTCCTCTCATTCCCCAGTTTCTGAAGAAAGCCCAGCGGTTGAAGAGCAATGTAATCCTCATAGCACCATATTGGCCACGACAGATTTGGTTCCCATTCCTTTGTCCTCTCCTACTAGATTGACCATGGATCCTCCATCCAATCCCGGAGTTGATCTCACACCCACAGAACCTGATTCATCCCAACCTGAACAGCTTGAAGCTAATGGCTTGGCTACTCCAATTCCCTTGATTGCCAGGCAGAATGATCTGTCTTTACCAGTGCATGATATTCTTATTGCTTCTCATAAGTCCTCCACTAGAATTACTTATCTGAGCTAGTGGAAATGATTTACCTGTTGACTGAAAGATAAACAAGTAGACCCCCTTTCAGCACCAGTGTTGATAATACTAGACTATCTGGCCGGCCTGTTTCAATCAGGTCTATCGGCCTCTACCATTAGAGTTCATTTGGCTGCAATTTCTAATTTTCATGAGGGTGTCCAAGATTCCTGTCTTATGTTCCATAAATTGTGCAAGACCTTCATAAAAGGTGTTAATCATCTGAAGCCACCTTTTAGAGAACCTATTCAACCATGGGATTTATCATTAGTTCTGCAAGCTCTGACAATGTCACCTTTTGAACCAGCCTCTTCTTGTGACCTCAAGTATTTGCCATGGAAAACCTTGTTTTTGGTCACTATTACTTCTGCCAGACGTATTTCTGAACTTCAAGCTTTATGTATCAAGAGTCCATACTTGATTTTTCATAGAGATAGAGTGTCTCTGAGAACTAATCCATAATTTCTGCCTAAAGTGATCTCTGAAATGTCCATTAGTCAAGCCATTGAATTGCCAGTTTTCTTTCCCAACCATTCAAACAGAGGAGAGTATTGCCTACATACCCTTGATATTCACAGGCAAATCCATTTTTACCTAAACAGGACTAAACCCTTTTGTAAATTTGACCAGTTATTTTTGGCCTTTTCTGGACCTAGATTAGGATCAGCTGTTGCTAAGGTCACATTAGCTAGATGGTTGAAGGATTGTGTGACCTTTATTTACAAACAACGTAACATTTTGTTGCCTACTACCATGAAAGCTCATTCAACAAGGTCGGTGGCAACTTCTGCTCCTTCCATGCCAGAGCTTCTTTATAATGACATCTGTGCAGCGGCAACTTGGGCTATGCCTCATAATTTCATCAATCATTACAAATTGGATTTGGCTTCCATGGAAAAAGCATCTTTTGGTTCTATGGTGCTCAGGAATGTCCTTCCATGAGAGCCTCCCATGAATAGAGGTAGCTGGGGACTCTGTCCCATATGTAAGGAATGAACGAGGATTAACAATATCAGATAAAGAAGTTATGTCTTACCATAACATTCCATCTGTATTGTTGATCCTTGTTCAGTCATTATGACCCTCCCTCCTTCCCCCTCCTGTGGTTTCTAGTGGATCTCACCATCCGGTTCTCTTAGGTTATTTGACCAGAGGTAGCCTCTACCTTCTTTGACTTGCAAACTCAATCTGAGGTAACAGGGAGAGGGTGATTGTGGGTAAGAGTTTAGCTCGAGAGTTTGAAGCTGACACGAGCTTGGAAAAATGGCCAGCTCAGTTCCGAGCTCGGAACCGATAACCATACGTAATGACTGAATGAGGATCAACAATACAGATGGAACATTATGGTAAGACATAACTTCTTTTTCTCTTTACTACTCCTCCTACATACCTGCACAATTGATAGTGTGACAGACTTTGCATCAGCATGATGTGTCAGTCAGGTATGAAGTCTGATGCTGGCATGTGTGTCAGTACAGTAACTGTGATATATTTGGCAATGATATCACAGGATTGATCATTGCCAGGAGACACAGACCACATATAGGTTGCAAACATGTGGATATCTCATGTACATCTGTACAGATGATTGCTATGGGCTGTATAGTGTTATATGGTGCATGTGTGGCAGATGCCATTAACAGAGTCTTTAAAGCAATGTTATAGGTAGGGAGTCAACAGGCCTTAAAATGGTATAACTTACACACACAACAGTCACAGGGGATAAGCTTCACACACTACTATAGTCATCAGTATTGAGATTCGAACCCCTACCTATCCATTTCTGTTATAGTATTACACAGTTACTGCACATGCCACAGAGCTTAAAGGGCTGACAAGTGTATACAGGTACATCTAGGGTGAATGACATCAGCAGGTCTTGTAAAGTAAGGCAATGGGACATGTACTGGGTGGTACATGCCTCAAAATGGTATAACCCACACTCCCAGAGAAAATGAGTCTCAACCAAACACACACACACACACACACACACACACACACACACACACACACACACACACACACACACACACACACACACACACACACACACACACACACACACAGTTGCCAGTATTGAGATTAGGATCCATACCTAATTATGTATACTGCAGTGTTACGCAGTTACCACATGTGCCACAGAGCTTATACAATTTCACAGTGTCAGAAGGTATGTCTATGGTGATTACATCAAGAGCCCTTGTAAAGTATGGCAATGGGAAATGTACTGGGTGGGAAGGTCATTAAAATACATTAGTCCCTACAAACCTACACACTTACAAACACACACACACACACACACACACACACACACACACACACACACACACACACACACACACACACACACATTTGCCACAACTGAGTATGGATCCCCTGCCTATCTAGTTGTCTGTACTATACTGTTACTGCACCATGGAACTTATAGGGCTGAGTGATGTCCAAAGGTACTTCTAAGGGCAATGACAATGGCAGGACTGCTACAGTAGGTCACTGGGAAGTGTTGGGGGTGGAAAAGTCCTCAAAATACTTAATCCTACAAACATATACACCTACAAACTCTTGCACATGCACTTATACACACACATTTGCCAGACCTCAGAGTAGAACCCCTGAGTATCTACTTATTTGTACTATAGTGTTACGCAGTTATTGCACAAGCTACAGAGCTTATAGGGCTGACAAGTACCCAACAGTATTACTAAGGAGAATGATATCAGCAGGACTGCAAAAGTTGGGCACTGGGATGTATACTGGGTGGGAAAGTCCTCAAAATACTTCAGCCTACAAACATACACACAAACACACACACAAATTTGCCAGAACTGGGAATAGAACCCCTGCCTATCTAATTATTTGTACTATACTGTTACATAGTTATTGCACACACCACAGAGTTTATACAGCTGGGGCTGTGCAAAGGTGCTTCTAAGGGCAATGATATCAGCAGGACTGCTAACGTAGGGCACTAGGAAGTGTTGTGGGTGGGAAGGTCCTCAAAATACGTCATCCTATAAACATACACACTTACACATTTGCCAGAACTGGGAATGGAAACACTGCCTATCTAGTTATTTGTAACATACTGTTACATTGTCATTGTATGCACCACACAGCTTCTAGAGCTGGGTCTGTGCAAAGGTACTTCTAAGGAGAATGACAGGAAAGTGTTGTGGGTGGGAAGGTCCTCAAAATACATCATCCTCTAAACACACACACACACACACACACACACACACACACACACACACACACACACACACACACACACACACACACACACACATTTGCCAGAACTGAGAATGGAACCCCTGCCTATCTACTTATTTGTAATATACTGTTACATAGTTATTGTATGTCCCATGGAGCTTATAGAGCTGGGGTTCTGCAAAGGTACTTCTAAGGGGAATGACATCAGCAGGACTGCTAAAGTAGGGCACTGGGAAGTGTTGTGGGTAGGAATGGCCTAAAACTGTTTCACCTACAAACAAACAAACAAATAAACAAACACACACACACACACACACACACACACACACACACACACACACACACACACACACACACACACACACACACACACACACACACACACTCACACTTGCCAGCACTGAGATTACACCCCCTTCCTATCTAGTTATTTGCACTATAGTGTTACACAGTTATCTCATGAGCTATGGAGCTTATAGGGCTAATAGGTGTCCAATGGTACTTCTAAGATGAATAACAGCAGCAGATCTTGTAAAGTAGGGCAATGGGGAGTGTACTGAGTGGGAACAGCCTCCTTATACCTAGACCTACACACACACATACAGACACACACACACACACACACACACACACACACACACACACACACACACACACACACACACACACACACACACACACACAGAGCCAGGTGATGTGATATTATAACCCCCACCTGAGTACTATTACATAATGGAACTCACCTTCATGTTGGCATGTGTGACTGGTTACAACTGGTATGCCACTGTCTACACCAAGACATCACTCTATGCTGTTCAGGGTATCCATGTATGTGACTCACTCTGTGTGTGTCCCCTGTGTCTCTCGCTCTATCACTGTCTGTCTCTCACTTCCCCACATCTATGTGTGTGTATGCTTCACATATTGTTATCTGTTGCCCATATATATGTCTGTGCATCACACACAACAGATGCATATATATCACATATGGCCACCTACAGCTAGCTGAGGGTAATCCTGTCTGATGGGTGTGTGTAGGGAAAGTTAAGGTGTACATAGCTGTCTGTATGCAAAGACATGTATACACAATACAGTCATATAGTCCGATGTGGGTTCCAACATGACCTGTGATTCTCTAAGTGTAGGAGCATGCCGAGTGTGACCTTCTATAGTGAGAGTGGGACTTCATTCCAGAGATAGTTGCACTCCATTACAGGGCTTTGTGTGCTACAGCTGCACCTCTCAGAAGTAAACAGGACTTTCCTAGTGGTACTGGGTTTGTTTAGCAGACATTTTCTGACATATCTGTAGTCTGACACTGCAATGTATTGTGTCATTACTTAGTGACAGACATCCTCAGACCATCACAGTGCTTTACCAGAGGAATACAAGATGTATGATGCACAGACCAATATTATTAGCCTGGCTATATACATTCTTGCCCAAGAAGGCCAGTTGGGAGGTGTGGCTACAGCCGGTTGACTGATGACACCATGTAAACAGTCCAGCAACTTGGTGATATACTGGCTGGGGATCTCCTGCTTTTCTTACCTGAGGAGTCATATCCTGGTGTGGCCATACTTCTCAGCTGTACATATTTTGGCAAATTGTCTGGGTGTTTGCCTAGATGTTTCATCCAGCTACATAAACATGTGTTTTTATGGCAAGTTATTTGCATATAATTGAAGACTGACATTATAAAATAATAACAGACTTTACTATTTCAGACTACATAACCTTCAGTCAATTCCCACTAATGCAAAAAACCCTCATCCTACCAACTTTCTCAGTATGTAAGGGCAATATTTACAACACATGCCTATCATTGTGCCTTTGCCCCACTTTTATTTATAACCTTGTCCAGATATCTTGCTGTCAGAGGTTGGGAGGTATGGGTTTGGGTACAGAGTGCATTCTACTGTGCAAACATGTCCATTATATGTGTAGTATATTCCACATAGCACTGCGACTTTCAGATATATCGGTAGCAGACCAGTACAGAGTAATGTGGTGAACCACTGATAGACATTTGTGTATAGGTTGGTGGTTTGCTCTGACATTAGTAGAGTATTGGCCTTGAAGCCCTTATAACCCATGCAGATGACAGTGTAGCCCATGTTAAGACATGTCAGCACACAGAGCCCCTGTCCAGCAGGGACACAGGTGGGATCACAGGACTGTCTTCTGTGTTTCCCGTGCACTTATATAGGGAGCACATCACTACGGAAATTGAGGCACTTGGCTTGCTGTTGACAGGGAGTGAATTCCAGATGGGGGGTGTGGTACACGTATCTGTCACACCAACAAGCCATACTGATATCACAGCCCAGATTGATGCTGCACCTGCAAGTTGATGGATTGGGCCTTGAGTTCTAGATGTGCATCAAGGCAGGGGCATACCTCTCAACCTCTTTGTCAAGAAATCTGGACAAAGCCCAACAATGGGGGGACAAAGACCCAAAAATAGTGACAGATTTAAACATTGCTCTTATAAACCTAGAAAGTTGTTAGAGTAATAGAGTTTGTTTTAATATACATTTTCTGACAGATATGAAGTCTGGAATTAAATATATGCCATTATTTAGTGACTTCAATCCTCAGATCATCCTAGTGATTTGCCTGAAAAACTACAAATCTTATAAGGAACAGACCAAACATATGAGCCAGAAATCTGGACATTCTGTGGAAATCTGGACAGTTGAGAGGTATGAGGCAGGGTCTGGATTGTTTTGTCTGCCAGGCAGGGGTCACCTCAGCATAGTCTGTATGGCACAGGATAGAAGTACAGTGCTGTTAGCCTATCTGTGCAGAGTAGGTGTTTGGGGATTGGGTAAGGCTTCAGTGTTTGCAAGACTCTTGTGTGGAGTCTATATTGTCTGTGGTATGTAGGTTTGTGGAGTTCTCATGTGATTTTGCCTCTGAGGTGTCCATTGTTTGGGTTTTGTTTTGTTGAAGACCTCCACTTACATGGGTGTGCATTGTGCATTTGCAGGTGATGTTTACTGACCCCTTACACTGCATGGCACCTATGTTACTGCAAATTTTGTTCTGGTGTGCACATTCTCTATTTGTCTGGCCAGTTGTTTCCCTTCCTCTTATGTGTGTCTCTTTGTCCTTCTGTAGTCCAGTCACAGGCTTTGGCCACAGTGACTGCTGTTATGTATTTGTAATTCTGATGTGGGTGGGGTACATGCCATTACATCGCAAACAGGGTTGTGGGATTCACACCTCTGAGTGTACCTATTTAGCAGGTTGTCCATCATTGCACAACTTCATTTGCTGTGGTCCTTAGATGGTTTGTGTTGCTATATGTTATTATGAGGCTACATGTGGGCCTAGCTGTCATACCATCACAGACTGACATCTACACAGACCAAAATATGACAGTCAGACAAAGTCCCACACAAGGGGATGGGGTGTTAATCGTGTTCTGCCAAACATAGACAGTTGGGAGACCGATTTGGTAATTGCTTGTTTGCTCTTATGGGTTTGATGTCTGCTTCTCTACTGTCTGCCATTGTTGTTTTGACATGACCCCTTCTTGTTTGGCAAATAGTTGGCAGGTAAATGCAAAGTTAGGACAAGCAGAACAGATATACAAGGCATACTTGTGCTCCTTCTGTGACAACCTGTGTCATTCCATGGGTATGGCTGTTGGCCACTGACATGTCAGTGCTGACATAGAGAGGTGGCAGCCTTTTATACACTGGCAGTACACTGACCTTCAGGTACCTCAACTTCTGTGAGCCAGACATTGAGACAAAGCCAGAAGTGATTGGGGGATGGAGGGCTAAATGTAGGGACCATTTTTAGGTATTGGCCTTACAAACCTAGAAAGGTGGTTCAATAACAGGTTTTGCATTAGCATGCATATTTCTATGGGTATGCAGTCTGACACTACAATCTGTCATTATTTTCTAACCTTAGTCTTGTGTGATTTGCCAATGAGTTGTCAGGCAGCCACTATTTCATGTTATACAGACCACAGTTATTATGCAAACCTCCGGACATTGTGCAATAGGTCCGTACAGTTGAGAGGCATGGTAGGCATTGTGTAGGCACTCCAAACTATGTTCTGTCCATATGTGTGCCCCCTGTCCATGACCTGTACAGCTTTACTGCATTAACAGATATTGACATCTGGACAGTATGTACATCTCCTACCATAGGTGTGGCTGACATGCATAATAGTTTGCACTGCAGTTTTCTGAACATGGCCCTGTCAAAGATGGCACTGTACCTAGGCCACTACAACACAACAGCCAAAAGTAGGTGCTGGCCAAATCCTGACAGTATTAACCACACATATATATAGCTCACTGACCCCTGGATATTGTGGACATGCAACTAGTTATCGTGTGTTTCTGGACAGCCCTGGCAATGTGTGTTCTGCTGCTATTTCTCTGCAAATATACCTGTTACTGCATTTCTATGGGAATGTGGGGGGGCACACCTGTCAACTGTACACACTTGCATAGACTGTGCTGCTATTTGCTTTACATTTTGGTTCCATTTAGCATACTATTGTGTCCTGTCTTGGGGACTAGAGGCATATCACTAAAGACCACAGGCCAGATTGTAATGGCATACATTTGAGTTTCAGACTTCTTACCCTTCAGAGTCCTACTGCAACTGCAAGACCTGATGTGCTATCACTGTGCAAGTCTGTAAGGGGGTATTTCATCATTGTCACCATTTGTGGGCCTTTGCCAGATATTTCTTTATGGTTTTCTACAGCTGACTTGCTGGGTGAGGCTGATGGGTGAGTATGGAACCGCCACACTGACATCTATGCCTGTGACCTATGAACCCCCAGTTGGTTGCCCCCCCACATATACTGCAGTGGAATTTGTCACCTTGGGTACTACTGCATAGTGTGGGGAGGCCATTATTGGGCAAACATTTCCTGGTGTCCCATATAGCTGTCAGTTGTCTGCTGCTATCCCAGTAGGCTACCCTATTCCCTTGCATGCATGCAGCAATACCATAGATATGCTACCAGAACATACTAATACATTCATTTATTGTTAATAAGAACTGACACCTTGTGCCTGAGGCAGTTGTGTGGATGGTGCTTGAGGGCTGCCTATGCCAGATGCATGCATTACACTACCTATACATGGTAAGTTACAGGTAGTGTGATGTATGTATCATCCATTTTACTGTGTGTGCAAGTCAGAGAGAGGCGTCAGTCCCTGGGTGCCTACAGTGTCAGTGTGTGCACAATGCGCTGCCTCTTTGCCAAGGCCATGGCATACTGGGCATGTCTCCATCTGTCTAAAGGAGCTGGCTCAGGGGGTTCCTCCTCCAAGTCCCTCTGTGCCTCTGGGGACCTTGGCAATGGTTGGGGGCTGTGTGGCCCTTCCCCGTGTTGTTCATGCTGTAGCTGTTTCTGCAGGATCATATTGTGTAGCATGGCACATACTATTAACATGTGTGCACATGTGGCTGGAGAGTACTGCAAGGCTCCACCAGATATGTCAGGGCACCAAAACCATGACTTGAGCATTCCGAATACATGCTCTATAATGAGCCTGATTTGTGTGTGTGCCTCATTATGGCATTCTTGAGTGTGTGTGTGTGTGTGTGTGTGTGTGTGTGTGTGTGTGTGTGTGTGTGTGTGTGTGTGTGTGTGTGTGTGTGTGTGTGTGTGTGTGTGCGTGTGTGTGTGTGTGCATTTCTGATAAGTGTCATCATCCATGGCTCCAGTGTATAGCCAGCATCCCCCACCAGATGACCATACAGGATGTTCCCCTGCAAATACCTGATACAGCTGTGAGGAATGCCAGATGTGGGAGTCATGATAGCTTCCAGGGCTGCCAGCACACACATTCATGATAATGCCCTGGGCATTGCACATGACCTGGCAATTGATGGAGGGGAAGCCCTTGTGGTTTATGTAGACCCTACCCTGCTCACTGGGTGGTGCTTTGATGTGGATGTGCATGCAGTCTATGGCACTCAGTACCTCCGGGTAGTCTGCTACACAGTGGAAGAGGTGCATATTGCTGGTCAACTCCTCATGAGTGTGGGGCAAGTAAATGTGCTCACCAGCATGTGGTAGCATGACATCCAGGAACTAGTGGAGTACCCTGGATGCAGATGCCTGTGAGACCCCCATGATGTCCCCAGTAGGTCTTTGGAAAGTACCTGTAGCTAGTATTTTTAAGGCTACACATACCATGGTATCCACTAGGATGGGTTCCCTTCTGTTGGTTCTGGGTCTGAGGTGGGGCTGGCACAGCTGGATGAGTTGCTGAAGTATGTCCATGTCCACCCTGTAGCACTCTACTATCTCCAGATCATGTAGCCCCTGGTAGGTTACCCTGAGTCTGAACACTCTTCTCCTCCTCAGTCTGGGGTGGTTGCCAGCATTATCCTCTTCACCACCCTCAGCCTCTAGCACATACTGATGTATCAAAGCAACAGCAGCCCCTAAAATTTTGTCAGTAAAAAATCCCCTGAGTGTGTACACCAGTGGTGCAGAGTTTGTGTGAAAACAGACTGAAAGGTGTTTGCACAGTTTTTACTGTTGTGCTGCAGATACTGCCTGCATGATTGGCTGGCTATAATACATTCCACCTGCTTTCTATTGTATTTCTACTTGATTGCATTTAGCCTGCTATTTCCCTTTTTTTCCCTTCTCATTTTCAACCCCTGTAAGCACTGAGGCATGCCGCACAAACCTGGTGCCCAAATGTAAACAGTCCTGCTATTTCTGGGTTTTTTTTTTCTTTGTTTCGAGCCAGTGCATGCTGTGCAAACCTGTTTAGCTAAAGTAAGCACTCTACAGTAGGAATGGCCCTTCCCTGGATACGAACATGCTCTTCATTTCATGCAATAAGTCAATATAGCCCCAGACACACCCCCTTGCTTAGCTGTGCTTAGCTAAGCTCAAATGTCAGCCATGGATCTCCAATGTGTTTACACCAAGCATGACACACCCCCTTTTTGTGTCAGCTGCTTCTCCTGCTTACACTGATGAATTATAGCTCCTACACAGTTAGGTGCATTCAGACACAGTCTTCCAATTTGTGATTCATTAATATATGCTCATTTGCATACCCCATTGCCTTAGTCCCTTGTTACACCACTACACCACAGCCTTTCTCCTTAGCAACCAAAGTTCCCTGTTATTGTTTTGATTCTGCATGCTGTAGACTATAATGGCAAAATGCAGATTTCACTTAAAATTGTTTTTTCACATTTTTGTTTTTTACTTGACCAAACTGTCAAAACTTAACCTCTCTCCTTCTTCCATAAATTGGTTCTCCAGCTATCTATCAAATAGAAACCAAGCTGTAATATGGAAAAAGGCCACTTCCCCTTTCCTTAGTACCCCCACTGGAGTTCCTCAAGGATCTATTCTTGGTCCCCTCCTCTTTAATATATTTATAAACGATTTCCACAAATCAATTCCTTTTGCAAACATCATCCAATATGCAGATGATTCTACCATTATCTGCTCTGCCACCTCCTCCTCTCAGCTCCAAACACTTACCCAGGAAGCTTTTTCAATTACAACAGTGGATGAAAATAAATCACTTGGCACTCAATGCCTCCAAAACAAAACTTATGATATTTACCTCCAAATCCACTTCCTTCAATATAAACTCTTTCTCAATTACCAGCCAAAATAACTTACCTTGAACTAGTGACTGAAACTAAGCTACTAGGTGTACAAATTGATAATAGGCTTAGCTACAACTCCCATCTACAACTAAATATTAAAAACTCATCAAAACTAGGTATGCTCTACCAGAATCAGTACCTTACAAGCTCCTCCAAAATCACACTCGCTTCCTCTTTCTCATCCCTCCCTTCTCTATGGGGCCCCACTACTGACCAATCTTCAGACCTCTCTAAAAACAGCTTTCCTCCTGCTATAATAAAATAATGGACACAGGTCCTCCACCCACCACTGTTCCTCTCTCCAAACCCTAAACTGGCTCGAACTACCTAATTATCTCACTTATATACAGCTGACTTTCGCTCACAAGCTCATTCTTAGTCCTTCTCTTTGTCCCTCCCTATCTTCTGCCTTCAAAATGCACCTACCAAATAGAGTATTAAGGTCTAACAATCAAAACCTATTAGAAGTCCATAAACCATCTCATCCCCCAGGTAAACACTTACTATCCTTCAACCTTGCCTCTGGAACTCACTCCCACCATCCATTCGTACCACCTCTAACCGGTACACGTTCAAAAACTCTCTCCATACATACCTGAGGTCCCAATGGGATTGCTCTTGCTCCCTCCCCTCATAAATTTATTATATCTCATCATCCTTTACACTTTTGATACGTATTCTACCTAACAAACCTAATGTTCCATCAGTATATCTACTCTGTAAGGTTATTTGATGTCTGCTTGAATAACTCCTCTAAATGTATATCACATTACTCTTTCAATTTTCTTACCTCTCATTTATCCTCATCATACTGTATTGATTTGAATGCTTTTGAATTGTGAGCTTAAATGTTTTATGTTTTACTCTGTACAATCATTTTTGTAATTTTTGTAATTTTTGTATGCACCTAATTTTGTCTGTATTGGAGCTTTTCTCCCCAGGACTCCATTGAAAATGGGTTCTTTTGGCCCAATGGACTATCCTGGTAAACCAACTGCAAATAAATAAATAATAAAATAAATAAATAGTTTCATCCCAATTCTGTTTGCACACCGCTGCCCTATGCTTAAACGTCTGAAATCGGCCAAAAAAATAAACTTTGATTTTTATTTTTTTGCAACTCTTTTCCATGCCAGTGGTCATATTTTTGGCCATCGGTATGCCTACTGATTATAATACATGCTTTACTTTGAGCTGTCATACCTTCGTTTTGATTTTTGCAGAAATGTATTTGGCTAGTAGCCGAATACATTTCTGCAGCAAACACTATTCTGGCATGGATGGCTGCCTGCTTCCTGAATTGCTAATTTACCTCATTTCATAGGTTCATAGTTAGGTACTAGGCTATTGGCCCAAGGGCCTATATAAGCCTAGCTAAAAGGTACCCTGGCTTTCGCCACCCAAGAAAATTATTTTCCTGTGCCATTGTCGAGCAGAGCCACGGAAGTGATCCCGGGGTGAATTTCCTATCTCCCATCCAATCATCAAGATTTTTCTTGAAGAGTGCTAATGAGGAGCTTTGTTTGATATAAATAAGTAGTTTGTTCCAGAGTATAGGAAATCTCTGGGACAGTAATCTATTCCTCCAGCATGTTCTGTTTATTGTGGTAACAAGGTTTAGGTTTCTAGACTGTGTAGCTCGGAGGGATTGGGATTTCTTTAAGTGGAGCATGTCCAACAGCTCTGGGTTCGACATAGATTTGTGTGTTAGGCAGAGACCGCCTCTGAGTAGGTGATATGTGACGGAGTAAAGCTGCAGTTTTTTGAGACAGTCAGTGTAGGGCATCTTTTTGCGGCTGGTAATCCTCTTTGTGAGGTATTTCTGTGACCTTTCCAGTTGTTGTAGATGTCTTGTGAGGTACATACCAAAAGGGGCATAGTACTCTATAATGGGTCTAATGAGTAATGAGTAGAGGGGAACAATGACCTCTTTTTTCCTGGATGAGAAACGTTTTGTGATGAGGTTTGCCATGTTGAAGGATTTCCTGACTACTGTGGCGATGTGATTTTCAAAGGAGAGACAACTGTCCATCTGTGTCCCAAGGTCTCTTATCATACTTTCTGTGTTAAGTAGAATACCGCCTATGTGGTAGTTCATGGGTACAGAGTTTTTAGCAAAAGGGATGACAATGCACTTTTTGGCATTGGGCTTGAGGCCATGGGTTTGACACCAGGCATCTGTCTCAGCGAGGCCCTTTTGTTGGATGTTCACATCTTTTGGAATTTTGATTATGGCTCCTAGTTTGCAGTCATCTGTGAACTTCATTAGCCAAAGACCTTCTGTGTTAGTCTGTACTTCAGAGAAGTAGATACCAAACAGGAGAGGGCCCAGGACTGAACCCTGTAGTACTCCACTTGTCACTGGTCTGAAGTTGGATTTGGAGTCTACCACTTTCACAGTGTGGGTTCTGTCAGTGAGCCAGTTGGCAACCCATCTTGTGACATAGGGATTTATACCTAGTTTAGTGAGTTTATCTATAATTCCAGAGTGGGGGATGGTGTCGAAAGCCTTGGCGAGATCTAGATAGGCTGTGTGAACCACCTTACCCTCATCTATGGCTTTGGTGACCGCTTCAAAGAAGTCCATCAGGTTTAGGAGACATGATCTGCCTTTTACAAACCCGAACTGGGTGCATAGTTATATTTGCATAGTTTTCACCAGCAAATGAGGTAATTAGCATTATTCAGTGGTGTCCATGCCAGAATAGTGCTGGGAGGCTTGCGCATGCTCCCAGCCTACTTTCCTGAATCGCACAGGCTCCCAACTCTGTGTTCAGGCCATGCTACTATTCAGACATGGGGTTTTCCACTCCTAAATCCTAGGGTATGTTATTTTTTTCCTGCTGTGCAGTATTTATAGAACTTCCAAAGATGGAAGTGGACAATTCATTTTTATTCCTTCCTTAAGTTATTTATACTGAGTCATAGCCATTTGCAATAACTTGCTATTGCAACATATTTTGTGTTTTGAATTTTGAGAGAAAACTCTATGAAAAATATTTTATTTATATTTCTAATGTTGAAATAAATCTCTCTATAGTACCTTTGTATAAAAAAAATCAAATGATTGTTTTTGTATCTCACATACCATTCTCACATGTAGTAATTTAAATTTGTTTTTGTATTTCCCAAAGAAAATCATGGAACTATCAAGCTCCAGTACTGAAACTCTTAATCACGGTTCAAAATGTCAGCTGTACCACAGCTGTCTGAGCCCCAGATGCTCAAATACCAATACCTCTTAACCATGGACTCAGATGACTTCTAGTTCACGTAGCCTCCCATTCATGTATGAACTCAAATACTGTGTTTCAGCAAGGTGCAGCAGTCATTGTAAGGGACTGGAGCTTCTGAATCTTGACTAAACACAGCAGTTGACTTCGGGCAAGGTTAGTGCAATGGTCATGGAGATGGGAGTGTACATTGGTTATTTAGGTAGCAATTGGAAGAGGAGCTTTAAGGTTCAAGGAGTGGGGAGGAAGTTCTTGATTAGAGAGCAGTTGGATCCTTTACAATTAGGAAGGAGAAGTGATGTTTTAATGTCAGATAGAGAATGAAACTTTAGGGAGGAGGCATGGAGATTTAGGGTTAGGAAACAATTTGGGACTTGAGTTACCGTATATATATTTATAATCTCTGATTTCTCTAATTTCTACCAAACAATTATGTTTTAAATATCCCTCTTCTCTTTTCTTAATGTCTGCAGTACAATCTTAAAATGTTCTTTCTTCTAAATCTACCTCATCCAACTTCATTATTCATCCTGAAAGAAGACGATTCCAGGTTTCATACTTTTGACACCCCCTTTACGCAGATACAGGTTTTTAAGGCTATATTTTGGTATATCTTCAGCCCCACAAGTATTTCAGAGGGTTTGCTATCAACTGGCTGAATTTGCCTGTATAGAAATGGAGTTCTCCATAATGAAAAATATGGAATTTACATCAGTACAATTGCTACAGTATCAATTTTTTTATTATTGACTCAGCACCAGATTTTATTGTAACAATTCGGTAATAGTTATTTTAATAAAATGTCATTCATTCATAGTATTGACACATTTATATTTATAATTTGTTACAATGAAAGTAGCAATCCATATTGCACATGACCATTAACAATACTGCTTGTATTTTTAAAATAAATTTGGCATGAAAAGTGAACATGTTTACATCATGACTAACATACGTGTCCGCATATTATCAAAGTAACACATTAAGTGAGTCTGTATTTTTGGAGTTCTACTGATACTATTGTAAAAAATAAGAGGGATTTATATTACCACCTAACAAAAACAAGTATTAACGTGCAGAGAATAGATACTTTTCACAACTGCTGTGCTCTAGGGAGAATAGAACACACATATGAGAAAGTACCATCACAGAAAGGTAACCATGTATTAAACATGGATGGATACATTTATCATTTAGAGAAATCAGGATCTTATAAGAAGTACTGGTGTTATGTTAGGAAAAAAATGTGATTAATATAAAGGTATGCATGCTAAAGAAAGTAATGATAATGAAGAAGTGTTAACAAGCTCTATCAGACACCATCATGGTACCAATCCAGTATTAGCTGCTAAGTATGTTAATAAGGAAAGAGTTATGAAAGAGATCATGTTGAAGTATGGATGAAAAATGTAAAATAGTAAGAGATGTTTTAGATAGTACATCACAGTGTGTTGTGACACAATTACCTAAGATAACTGCATTGAAACAAACAGCACAGCAAGCACATCAATCAATGCATGACAGCAGCATACAGAAATATCTGATATTAATGACATTACACCAGAAATGTTACTTACTAAGTGTGAATTCTTTAAAATTCACAATGGAAGAATAGATGACTCAGAAAATAATGTGCTGATTCAACTGCAAGCAATCTCATGAGTTTATATAATTCAATGTTTATATTAGCAGACAGTACTTTCTCCATATCAGCACCTGAATGTAAACAGGTATACACCATGCATGTGGGTATAGGTTGAGCACAGTATGTAAAGTTTGTTCCACTATTTTATGCTAAACTACCATCGAAGACTGAAGGGTGTTATGACAATCTATGGTGCATGTTTCATGAAATGTGTTGTGAGCAAGAGCTAAGATTACCACCTGTAATGACCTTACCAGATTTTTAGAAAGTATTTGCCTAACACCTGTGCTAAGGGCTGCTAGTTTCACCTGTGCCAGATTATATATTGTCAAGTACAGAAACTGCATTTAGCTACTCAGTTGGCTAAACAAATTCCAGCTTTAGCATTTGTTAAACCAGATGAAGTGGAACCACTTTCTGTACTCTGCACCATATAACTTGGAAACTGCATTTAGCTACTCATTTTGGCATTTACTTTGTTGGTTAAACAAATTCCAGCTTTAGCATTTGTTACGCCAGATGAAGTGGAACCAGGATTTAAAGGCATTGAGGCAGATCATAGGCGGTAACTAGGCTATTGGCGCTGAGGCCGTTATAAGTCTAGCCAAGAGTTTAGCCCATGTTTAGACAAGTCAGCACCCAATGTCCCTGTCCAGCAGAGACCTGGGTGGAATCCCAGGGATATATTTTCTGTTTCCCATCCAGTTATCCAGGTTGCGCTTAAAAAGAGATAAAGACGTACTCTGCTTGATGTAGAGAGGGAGTCTATTCTATAGATGGGGGGTGTCTCTGAAACACAAAATCTGTCAAGCCAACAAGTCCTGTTGATGTCACAGACCAGGTTGAGCCTGCACATGTGAGTTACTCAAGTAGAGTTTGACTTGCGGATATGCAGTAGTCCCATCAAGGTGGGGTCAGTGATCATCTTGTATTCCAGACAGAGGTCATGTCTGAGGAGTCTGTATGAAACTGAGTAGAGGGACAAGGCTTTTAGCCCATCTGTGCATGGTAGATGTTTGAGACCCTGGATTCTCCCAGTGAGGAACCTCTGTGGTCTCTCCAGCTGCTGCATGTGCTTTGCGAGCTACATGCCGAAAGGGGTGCTGTACTCAATAATGGGCTTTATAAGGGAAGAATACAGGGATGTTATGACCTTCTTGTCCCTGGATGAGATACCCTTACTTATGAGGTGGGCCATGTAGAAGGCTTCTGTACAATGTAAGCAACATGGTGGTCAAAAGTCAGGTTGCTATCAACCTGGGTGCCCAAGTCCCTTACAACTGATTGCATGCTTAGGACATTGTTATTAATGTGATAAGTTGTGGGGACGTCATTCTCCCCAAAGGGAATGATGATGCATTTTTTTGGTATTCAGCTTGAGGCCATGTTTCTGGCACCAGTCATTTGTTGGAGTGAGACCCTCTTGGAGGATGTCTACATCACTAGGAGAATTGATGACAGCTTGAAGTCATCTGCAAACATGGTCAGCCATAGCCCACTGGCTTTGGCCTGCATCTCAGAAAAGTATATCCCAAATAAAAGAGGCTCCAAGACCAAACCCTGGGGTATGCTGCTTGCTACGAGTCTACTGCTTGAGGTGGCTTCCCCTATTTTGACTAGGTGGGTTCTATCAGTGAGCCAGTTTGCTACCCATCTGATAACATACAGATTGATGCCTAGTTGAGAGAGTTTATCTATTATGCCCGAGTGGGGAATAGTGTCAAAGGCTTTGGACAGGTCAAGGTAGGTGGTGTGTACCATCTTCCCATCATCCATGACTTTGGTGATTGTCTCAAGAAGTCGACTAAATTTAGCAGACATGGCCTTTCCTTGATGAAGCCAAACTGTGTGGGATCAAGTGTTTGGAGGTTGCCAATGTCCTTGTTAATGAGGTCCATGATAATCCATTGCATGGCCTTGCAGATCAGGCTAGTTAGGCTGATGGGTCTATAATTTCCCAGATCGGTGGACGCTCCACCTTTGTGTAAAGGGGTAACAGTGGCTGTCCTCCATTCAGCTGGGATGAAGCCAGTACTCAGGCTTTGGTTGAATAGGGCATCTAATGGTGTTGTAAGTTCCTGCCTGAGTTCATGTAGGATGAAGCCCAGCATATTATCTGGTTCCATGGAGGTTGCATTTTTTGCCTTTGAGAGAACAGTGATGACCTGTTCCCTAGATATAAGAGAAAGGGGGCAGGTACTGTGGATGTCTTGATTTACTGATGGGGGACAGAGGGGTCAAGTTTTCACTGAATCTCTCAGCCAGCAAGTTTGCTATATCTGCAGCATTTGTATATGTGGTGTCCTTGACTACCAGTTCTGAACAGGTCTAGATGCTTCTTTTGAAGTTGTGGACATATGTGAAGAAGGCCTTATGATTGTCTCTAGTAGATGTGGCTAATTTGGACTTGAAGTTTGCTTTGGAGGATTTCACTAGTGCTCTTAATTGCTTGTTTGGGATAAGGAGACATTGCTTCCAATTGGGCACCTTAGACAGCATTTTTTTCTTTTGTTATAGAGTTTATTTATTGCAGATGTCCATCTGACAGGTTTACTCTTCCTTGCGAAGGATGATTTAGACCTTCTGGGTATTCCTGTTTCTATGCATCTTTATAAATGCTTGTATAGTGCTTTGGTGTAGTTTTGGATATTGGTGCCAGTTCATACAGAGGGGGAGGAGACTGTGAAGTTGTTTATACCATCCCTCAGGAGGTTGTAATCAGCTTTGGAGAAGTTTTTATGTCTGATCCTAGCTAGAGGTGGATTGAGGGAGATGGTGACTTTGAAAATGACCACTTTATGGTCGGATCTTACCAGGGAGGATGTTACTATAGGGATGCTGCAGTGGTTACTCATGTTGGTTAATAGCAAGTCCAAGATATTATCACTTCTTGTGAGGTTATCAACTAGCTGTTCCAAGGCATTTGCATTGACAAAATCGAGGAATCTCTGGGCATATGTGGTCTGACATGAGTAGTTCTTCAAATCTATGTTTGTGAAGTTAAAGTCACTCAGGATCAGGGTAAAGGGTTGAATCTTGAGAGATTCAAACAGGTCCAAATAGGTAGAATGGGCATCTTGAGTCAGATTTGGGGGCCAGTAGCTAGTTATGATTTGAATAGGGGTCTTGTCAATGGTTAACTGCACCTGGAGTGTCTCCTGTGTGTCATACTGTTTGACCATCCTGGAGGTGTGTATGTCTTTAATGTGTATTGAAACTCCACCTCCTTTAGCTTTACTGTCACAATTTGGGGTCTGAATGTATGATAGGTTGAGTAACCAGGTAAGGCTGGGGTGCTTTCTGCAGATTTGAACCAGATTTCTGTGACTGCACAGATGTCAGGATTTTCCAGGGTTAGGAATGCTTGCAATGAGTGCAGTTTCATGTTGAGATGCCTAGCGTTTAGCAGCATGACCTTTAATTTGCATTTTGTTGAAATTTTTATGTTGATTTTATCGACCTCAGGGCCTTTTCTAAAAAAGGCACTATGGGGAAGGCAAAAGCCTTTGCTAGAAGCCTGAAGCCTAGGTGAGACAGATGCAGGCCATCTCTGGCAAAGCATTGTTATCTGTTGATCATATCTTCCCAGGCTGTCAGGTACTGGATCCCCCTGGAATGACACCAGAAACTAAGCCAATTGTTAAAATCAATCATTTTATTTTTGTATTGAGACATCATTCTGGGTGATGGCAGAATGCTGCTTAAGACTAGGGACATACCTGCCTTTGACACATAATCAGCAAGCTCAATCATGCCTCTCTTTATATAGTCCAGAGAGGGTCATCTGGTACTTTGGAAAAGAATTGTCTGTATAAAAGAATTGTCTGCATTTTTCCAACAAAACTATGTTACTGGAAGATCAAAAAGCTATGGTATCAGGAAAACATCATCAGCCATTTTCCCACCTCTATTTGACATAAAATTCTGGAAACATTCAGATGCTTGTCTATTAGGATTTCCTAGAAGTTAAAATACTGTAGAAGGCTGGCATCATTGGTTAAGGTCAATCCTAGGTAAAAATAAGCTGTACATATACAATGTACTGAGAGCTATACAGTTGAAGCAGAACATGCTGATGGCTTAAAAGGTAGAATCTTGGCTAGTATGTGTGTCATCACCTCCTAAATGTCACCAATTACTAAATAAAGAAAGGTACTTTCAACGACTCCTCTCTAAGTGAAAATAATTTTTGACAAGAGGTCTAGTTGAGTCAGTAGCTCATCATTGCTCTTTTTAAAATGGAATCCCAACATCTCATTAATTTGCATTTATAAATATACAGTGCATATATGCCTCTATGCAAACATTGTGGGATACAGATGTATTACAATCACTGTGAAAAAAAATCTGCACTGCATATTATAAAACTAAATACCATAGAATGCAAACACACGCACCTAAAAATATATTTCCTGAGAAACAAATATTTTAAAACACTTTCCTAATATGCAGCATTGATGTTCACCTTCAGCATGGAAAAGCACATACATGTTGTCATAGCACCAGCAACTAAGCAAAAAAAAAAAAAACGAATGTAACGTTTTCGGGATACCTTATTTTTGGCATTTTGTTTTTCAGCATTGAAATAACAATAAAACACTCCTTCAGTATTTCATTTTATGAGATACCTGGCTAATTAAATTATCTGACAGGCTAAGACAGAATGAATTGAAACTAAACAGAAGCAAAATGTTAAATCCATGTAATGACTCAAATATTTGGGCCATGTTTTGATAATGTTAAGGCTTCAAACTAGACTATGATGAAAAAAATATTATAGTTGACAAGGCACAATTTCTTATACAGTTCATTGGCATAGTACAGTATCTCTCCATATTCATACCAAAATTGTCAGATACAATCAGAAAGAATTTGATCGTGATGTTTAATTTTGATCACAGAAAAAGGGCAAATTCTTCAGAATGTTTGAAAAATGTATTACAGTGGTTCTGAAGTTTAATGATATCTTGTAATAATTCTAGTCAACAAGGATTTGGAGCTGTACTACTTCAGGAAGGCAGGCCAGTAACCCGGAACAAGACAGATGTACAGACAGTAAATGCAGATACATGTATTATTTATATATCTATTGTTATTTATTTACTGGGAAAGTCCAACTGGGCTTAGGAGACCAATGTTCAGAGGAGGATTGGGGAGAAATGTTCCACATATATAAATACATAATATAACTGAGACAGTAGAAACATTTACAGTTCATAACCAAGGATACAAAATAAGATGTCTTCCATGGAAACCTTTAAACAACAGTGGTAGTAATACATGAGGAGGAAAAACAGGTTTCAGGGGAAAATGCATCAGTACAATATCTTAGTTAAGACTATGACAGGAAATGTGGATCAGAAAATGCAGTTCCTAGCAGAGGATGAGCAGGAAGGTAGGTAAGAGATTAACAGGAACGGAACAAGAGCAGAGCCAGGTGTTGGATATGAATTCCTTTAGAGAGGCTTTGAATGTCTGTAGGATTGAGTTACATCTAAGGGGTAGTGAGACAGAGTTCCAGTGTCTCGCAACAGTGTGGGTGTAGAGGCTGAGACCAGATTTATTGTGTTTGCAGGACGGAGATGAGATGACTGTTATTAGGCTTAAGCAGTCTGTCATGGTGCTAGTATGGAAGAATGTTGTTGAGACAGGACAAGTAGAGGGTTTATAAACTGTGTGCAGTAATTAGGTAAAGGTAGGTGAGGTGATGGGGGATTTAAAGCCAACTGATGAGCGGAGAGCAATGTAAAGGTAAATTAAGAGTGTTGTGTTGATAGCAAATTTTGCAATTTTATTATAGTATGCTTCGAGTTTAGATGTCAGTATAGTATGTAGGTCATCAGTTATCATACCTAGTATTTTTGTATGGGGACTACTAGTATTTCATGTTTATTTAGTGAAATATTTTAAAGTTTTCTTTGCTATTATAGTAGCCTTTGGGGGAAAAGAGGAGAAGTTGAGTTTTTGGGGCATTAAGTTGTTGTTGGGCATTACAAAGCCAGGCTTCAACTGAGGTGAAGGATTCTTGATTTATTTGTAAAAGATGTGACAGACTAATACAAGAGCATATAAGTGTGGAGTCATCTGCATATTGGATGACACAGTTTTGGCAGAAGGCAGTGTGGAGGTTATTGATGAAGATATTGAAAAGGAGGTTCCAAGTGTGGAACTTTATGGTACTCCAGTAGTGTTAGGGAGGTTAGGGGTTAGAGAGCCTTGCCATTTCCTGCCTGGTCTCTGTCAGATAAATAGCTATAGAACCAGTTTAGAGCAGGAGTAGGTAGACCAATCCTAGATAGTTTTTGCAAGAGTTTTGGGAAAGAGACCATGTCAGAAGGAAAAGGAATAGTGCAGTGACTATCTGGCAGTGTCTCTTGCACTGTTTATTGTGTTCATAAAGGACAGAAGGATAGAGGTTGTATTATGGTCGGGCATGAAAACCATGATGAGTGGGATTAACAGTTGATTTTGTAGGATATGTCGGAGCAGCTGGGTGAGGATGCATTTTTCTGTTAGCTTAAAAGGAATAGTATTGCTATTGGTCTGAAATTATCAACTTCAGTTGAGCTTCTGCCTTTGTGAAAAGGGATAATATGGGCCTTTTCTAATACAGATGGAACATCAGATTTGAGTATGGATCTATTGATGATGGTACTAACTAGGTAGGCTATGGCAGGAACAGCTAGTTTAAGATATTCCGGGGAAGGTTGTCAGCTGCAGAAGACAATTTATGTTTAAGAAGTTTTTTTTGTCATGAAGACAGGGAGTGGTTTGAGGGTAGAAGGGAAGGTATCTTGGGTTGAGTTAGGGAAAGTGGTGTCTGAAGTTTGGTTGAGTGAAAATGTATATGATGTGTTGTGACAGAGATGGTGTGAGGGCAGATTGGTGTAGTTTGGGATGAGGGGTTGGATAAAGCTGCTGAATTTATAGCTGAGGAGTTGCAATCTATCAAGTAAGTAGTTGGGATAAGTTGTTAGGAGAGGGATTAGGGTTTTGTTTTGCTAACAGGATTCAGTAGAGAGTTGATAAAATACCAAATATTTTCGGGTTGTGTTAATGGTTGGCATGAAGGTGAGCATAGTATTGTTTTTAAGTTAAGTTACAAAGATGCCTGAAGTTTAAAAGGTGTTCAGTTGTTTTATGTTGATGCCATTGATTCCCTAGCCTTCATAAGGTTTTTAGATCATTTAGAAACCCAAGGAGCATGATTTGATTTTACTTTTCTCAGGTTAGACTATTATGCATGTTCAGAAATACTGTGTTGAAATGGTTGACAGCTTCATCTAGGAGTAGAATTTTTAATGGAGACCAATTCATAACCACTAGTTTATCATTGAAAGACTGATGGCTGAAATTAGAAAGGTTACACATTGCCATTAATTCATGTTTTTTAGTATGGTGGGTATACTTTCCTGGTGTGTAAGCAGGTAGATGGTCACTTAGAGCATCAGAAATATTACTGACAGTGTTATATTTACTGGATTCATATATCAGTATCCTGCTGAGGATGGTACATTTGGTATCCTTGTCATTATATCTGGTTGGGGGATGTTATAAGCTGTGCAAAACCAAATAGATTTATGTCGGAAATGGTCAGTATGGGGTTAGGGATAGCAAGCTGATGTTGACATCACCCGGAATGATGGTTTCATTACAGATTGCTCAATCTGACCAGGAGATAATGTCTTCTAGTATAGGAATAATGTTGCCCGGGGGGTGGGGTGGTGTATAGTATGATAATGCAGAGGTTCCTATTCCTATTTAAATTGAGGAAGGTAATACATATTTGTGCAGTTTGAAAATGTGGGATTAACTTGGTGAATTAAGAGATGGTGTAGGAGTTTAAGCAAAGGAGATTTATTCTTTTTTCATACCTGTCAATCTAATTATGTGGTAGAGAAGGGGAATAATTTCAGTGTCACTAATACTTGGTTTAAGCCAAGATTCTGTGAGATTTACTGTGATGAGGTTAAGGTATTTTGATGTATCATTAGTGTTTGGATGGAGTGATGGATTAAGTTGAGTGGGGTTTAGAGTTAGAAGCAATGGAATGAGGATGGAGAGACAATGATGATAAGTAGAGTGTTGAAATAAGGTGTTGGGGAGTGATGTGAGTGATAGAAGAGGTCCACAGTTAGGGTGGATGTCTCCACATTGTGAGATTATAGAGGCTTGGGGTCTATGGGTGGAAATAGGTTTGATGATTAATAGAGCATATTTGATTTTTGTAGGTGGAGGTTGAAAGTGGAATAATTTATGTCTAAGTAGGAGACTAATGTTAAGGTTATAAAGACTTAGTTATCTTGATAGCTGATGCAGAGATGACGGTATAAATTGTGATTAGTAGTATGGTGGATAGGCTTTGGAATTAAATGGATGTGGTGGGTTGTGGAGTGAGCCACAGCAGTACACATATGGAAAGCAAGGAAGGAAATAGCATTTGGAGAGCTTGTTAGCAGGGATATAAGAAAAGAAGAAGTAAAATGCTTGAAGAGAGTGATTGTGTAATATTACACATATTATGTAAAGGGAAGTTTAGTGGATGTTTGTACTTTAAAGTATAGAACTGACGGATTATGGTAGGAAAAAAATAAATAAATTTAGGGGTGAAACAGATACTCCAGAAAGTAGAAGGGTGGTTTTGAAAAGCTAAGAGAAGCTGTCATGATAGTTATGGGAAGACTGGATTATTGAAAAACAAAAAAAGGCGAATTCGAATGGGAACGATGTAAACAAAGTTTAATAAAATTAGCGCTTTCGGAATAGTCAGTGCTCTTCCTTCATCAGATGACGAAGGAAGAGCACTGACTATTCCGAAAGCGCTAATTTTATTAAACTTTGTTTACATCGTTTCCGTTCAAATTTGCCTTCTTTTTTGTTTTTCATAAGTTTTGTGTTATTAAGACTGGATTATTGCAGTAGTAGGATGAAATGAGGAAGTTATTGATGTGGTTGGGTAATTAGTCCCAATATCTAGTCAATTGGTAGAATGGGTGTAATTAAGAACAATATTGTACAGTTGTAGTAGGGAGTGAAAATTGGGGGTAGGGTGGGAGAGTGAAGTGAATCTGAATGTAGCAGGTTCCACTTGCTGAGAATGTTGTAGGGCAAAAAAAAAAAATCAGTGACCTGTCCCAAAAGGAGGTAAGTACGTATAAATGTTACTGTTTACACATTAGTAGATAAAGTAAATTATTTAAAGCAGGGATTTAAGGAGAAAGCTCACACACTTGCTAAGAAGGGCACTGGCAAGCACACAAAAATAAAATGAGAAAAATAAAGAAGTGGCTGTGATTGTTTCTGTTGTCAAAAATGTCATGATTCAATGACAGTAGAATCTGACCATAAGCCATAATAAAGCAATTTCAAGAAATCCATTAAAATACTCCATCAAGACAACTATTTGTTTAATAAATAATTAATTAATTTATTCATTCATTAATATATTAACTGGAGTAGTCCAACTGATGTAAATAGCCCCTTTTCAGCAAAGGCCCAGGAATTAAAGCTTCAAAACAACATGAGAAAAGTATAAAACAGAGCCATGTATTGCATGTAATCATGTGCAATGACATTAAAGTACAAAGAAAATAAGAGTAAAATAGAATGGAATTAAATACAGTAAAGTTACTTGATGTTTAATATTGAATTTACAAAGTATGCATTGGAAAACAGCGTATGTATTAAAGCTAGCCTTACCATACTCTTCCTTTTAAGTATTAGCTTTGCTAAAAGTGAAATAGTATTAAAAGCAAGTAGAGAAGTAGTGCAAAGGAAAACAAAAGCATAAAACATATTAAAATATAGAAACTAACTGAAATGTAAGTGATGCAGCAGGTGTGTTTTTATATAGAGTATTATGATTGGGTCACTGGTCATAACCAACTTGTGTTCAGGACATGGATGCAAAAAAATTAAAAGTGTAGAAGTGTAAAGTGTTTTACTGGCTTTCAAAGTACTGTTAAACAGTAGACAAAAACAGTGCCCCTCTGTAGAAATAATGGTTTTAAAAGCTGTTAGGCACTTTGTTCTGTCACACTTTTGCAACTGACTGAAGTTCAAATAACTTTTAAAAGCTGTTTTACCTTCTGCAACTGTTTTTTTCTGGATGCTCCGTAGCACAAGACCCAGTCTTAATAGCATAAACTTTTGGTAAGCATCCCTAAGCACTGTTAAGATCAGGTCTAGGGATATATACAGCAAGTTTTATATTTTTCCCCATGTTCAGAGCATAATCATAATGTTACATGCACTATAAATATGTTAGTTGTTAGTGGAAATTACTGAGTGCAGGTAATTAATGAATATGTGAATGCTACAGCAGATGTGTAAATTTGAGGATCTTCTTCTTCATTCAGCTGCTCCCATTAGGGGTCGCCACAGAAGATCAACTGTTTCCATTTCTTCCTGTCCTCTGCATCTTGCTCTGTCACACCAATCACCTGCATGTCCTCTCTCACCACATCCATAAACCTTATCTTAGGCCTTCCTCTTTTCCTGTTATCTGGCAGCTTAATCCTTAGCATCTTTTTCCCAATATACTCTGCATCCCTCCTCAGCACATGTCCAAACCAACGTAATCTTGCCTCTCTGGCTTTGTCTCCAAACCTTCCAACCTGGGCTGACCCTCTAATGTACTTATTCCTAATCCTGCCCATCCTCGTCACACCCAGTGCAAATCTTAACATCTTCATCTCTGCCATGTCAAGCTCTAACTCCTGCCTTTTTGTCCATGCCACTGTCTCCAACCCATATAACATAGCTGGTCTCACTACCCCCTTGTAGACCTTCCCTTTCAGTCTTACTGGTACTTGTCTATCACAAATCACTCCTGACACTCTTCTCCACCCACGCCATCCTGTCTGTACTCTCTTCTTCACCTCTCTTCCACAATCACCATTACTCTGAACTGTTGATCCCAAGTATTTAAACTCATCCACCTTCACCACCTCTAATCCCTGCATCCTCACCATTCCTCTATTCTCCCTCTCATTCACACACATATATTCTGTCTTAGTCCTGCTGACCTTCATTCCTCTTCTCTCTAGAGCATATATCCACCTCTCCAGGGTCTCCTCCACCTGTTCCCTACTCTCACTGCAGATCACAATGTCATCTGCAAACATCATAGTCCATGGGGACTCTTGTCTGATCTCGTCTGTCAACCTGTCCATCACCATTGCAAATAAGAAAGGGCTCAGAGCTGATCCTTGATGTAATCTCACCTCCACCTTAAACCCATCCATCACTCCCACCGCAAACCTCACCGCTGTCACACTACCCTCGTACATATCCTGTACCACTCTTACATACTTCTCTGACACTCCCAACTTCCTCATATAATACCACAACTTCTCTCTAGGCGGCCTGTCAAATGTGTACATTTGAGGATATTGGTATAATAATTGAGATTACATAGGTTATGATCAGTTGTGCTACAGGGGTAGGTAGAGATGAAGTAATCCAATTCTGTCAAATAAACAGAGCCATTTGATACCAGTAAGTAAATTTGTAAGAAAACGTGATGTTTTGGCTGTGGTTGAGTTTTCAAGAGATAAGTATTTCATTGTTTAGCTACAGAATACAGACTATTCTCATGGAGCTTGATCATTTTTTACAAGTCATTTGTTTGTTGTTTGTTTGTTTTTTATTATTCTGAGATCTAAGCAGTGTGGGAAGGTTGTTTGTCTAATGTTAGGGTTTGGTGTTTAATGGCAAAGTTTAAGTTGTGAGACTGTGATTGATTTTATTAGAGCTTGGCAGTGATATGTGATAGCTAGTAGGTTAGCTGTGAAGTTTGCAAGTTTATGTTCCAGTTTATTGAGCTGAGCTTTTGGAGGTCAGGTAGAATTTGCTGAGGCATGTAGTAGGTGGGCTTGGGAGAAAAATAATTTGTGCTGTGGATTTCTGTACTTGTTCAGTTAGATATATTGTTCTAGAAATATGACTTATAACATCCGTAAAAACCTGGGAAATTGATGCATACATAGATACACTTCCCAGATCTTACTTAACAATGTGTAAAGACAACATGCTACAGAAATATTTAGATATGTTATTGCTAATGGTAGAAGGGATAACTCATTCTCATGCACGGTATGTCTTACATGTCCTAATCAACTACACATTCCTCTTCCTAACTTAGACGTGGATAAATATAGTAGATAAATGATAGGAGGGAATGATGGGAGGTAGGATGTTAAATGGGGGTAAAGGAATACTGGATAGGATTATCTCTTTCATGTGTACATCATTGATTTTACAATCCAAACAACTATCAGAAAATGAAGAATTCAAGACCACTGGCTCAGACCCAAAGCACTTTATTCTCTAGTGCTTCGGCACAAGACCTTCAAGCAGTTACAAAATCCATCCAAAAATGTACTGCCTTTTATACAGAATCACAAACTCAATCAATTATACAACCAAATAAATAGAATATTAAATAAAATACTTCTAATTAATCTCTCCATTCAGTCCCATAGGAACCATAGCATCATACTTAAGAATAAAAACAGATTCCTTATATAGCAATTTCTCCTTCAAAACAATTTCATCATTGTCTTTAACAAATATTTGTTCTAAAATACAACCTTGAAGCATAGAAAAATCAGTGTTGTGCACATCTTTGAAATGACAGGCTATACTCTTGTCTTCCTTTCGATTTTTTATGTCCCTAATGTGTTCCATTGACCTTACTTTGGAACTTCTTTTCATCTCACCAATATAAAAGAAACCACAGGGTGTCTTAGGGCATAAATAACCCCCTTACTATTGCAGAAAAATGTATATTTATAGATTGCACACATCAATACCCACACACTATTTTATAAATTAAGTAGTAAAGAACCTAGTCACAGTAACATAAATTAAGAGCGCTCATAAAACTAGCAGCCTTGCCTTTGCTTTCTGTATAGAAGAATAATGTATCAAAATAAAAATTTAAAAAAATGTCATAGTAGCAAGGGATTTTGTGACAGGAGAGGTTGTTGGCAAATTCCAGAGCATTAGTTGAATGATTTGAAGATACAGTGGGAGTTTTGTGGAGGAGCATAATTTAACACAAATTATTACAGGAGATATTAAATATGAGGTATCCAATGTTATCCTGGTCTTTGGTTAGTGCTTCTTGATGAAAATGGAAATGTTAGATGTGTTTGACAAAATGCCAGTACAGATGAAATGATGAAAGTCAAGAAAACTGGAATGACAAATACACTAGCCATGTAGATAAAAGCTTGTCAGATTTAACAATAACATTTAATTCCTTAAGGAAAGTGATTCTACAATATGGAGATTACACAACGATGCAGGAAAAGAAACATGAAGCAACAAATTAGCATGAGTTTAAAATAACAAGTAATAAATAAGTGGTTCAAGCTGTACAGGCACACAGAAATATCATAAAGAGACCATTACATTTGTGTAGCTATATTAAGTAGGAAGCAGGAAAAAAGAGCATGAGTTGATGTTATGCCTTAAAGATAAATGTATTTTAACTACACAAGAAATGCTAAGTGATGGGAAAATATAGGCAACTGACAATCAAGGAAAGGAGCCTAAATCTTAGTACTGTGAATACTATTATGTCCTCTTCACCACCTTAGTCATGCTAACACTAAACATGCCCTTCTCCTAATTCCACCCCTACACATTAGTGCATGGAATTTCCTTAACAGTACCACTACTCAGGACACTCACCCTGGGATTCACAAAGCTCCGTGCAAGAATAAGACTAATCTTGCATGGAGTGGTTCATGTCCATTTAGAATATTAATGCACCTTGCATGTGCATGAAGGCATGCTGCTGTTTAATCAAAACAGACATGAACCATGAATGGGTACAGGGGGTGTGTTTCAGCAATGCTTGCACATGTAACACACCCCCTTCACTCAGAAAGTGCCGTACGGCACTTTGTGACACAGACGAGTGTCAATGTACATAATATTACAGCCTGGCTCTAATATTATGTACTAAACCACTGTCTGCAGACACTGAAATATATGTAGCTAAAAGTGTCTGCGGACACTGAAATAAAAAAAAAAAAACACAAACACACCTAGAAGGCAGCAGCCTTCAAGTGCACACCCCCGAATGCATGCACTCTTTCCCTACATGCATGGAAGCAGTAGGGCAAGAGGAAAGCAATAAAAATACAAAAAATTGAAATTTAAGCAGTGCACAGCTTGTTTGCGTGGTGCTCTACTATGCTTAGTCTGGTTGAATTCCTGAAAATGATAGACAAGTGCTACTGTGACAGAAAACATCATCAAGCTGCTGTAACACAGTGGTATTGCCATGGTTTAGCATGTAGAACATGTTTGAATCCCCCTCTGCCAATTTATTTAATAAACTTTTAAGGAATTTGAATGATAGATGTCAATCATATGGCTCACATATATCACAGTAGGGGTGGGAATATGTAAAATATAAATGTAAAAAATAATTTATAAATTTACTGAAACAAAAACAGATTTAAGCAATGCTTTGCTAGTGTAAGCATTGCTTACCTGCTTTCAACTGTGCTTATCTGGTGTAAGCATTGGTATGCGTATTTTCATGGAGCTAAGCATAGTTCTGCATTTTAAAACTGTCCAATCAAGACAAAATGCAGGAAAACTGCCCTATTTAAACCGCACAGGTGGGAATACAGCCACAACCATTTGGGATTGCTCACAGCAGGACCAAAATGTCAGGTGTGGGTGAAGGTTTTTGCTTCCGAGCACAATGTTGGGGCATCCAGGAGTCCAGGGTCATGGTTGGGCTCCTAGTAAAAAAACATGATGGCAGGCTGCTGCAGGGGCAATACCAGGGCCCCCAGTACAAAGCGGAGGCCTGGAACCAGCTTGCATGCGATCTCACCAGTGCCACTGGCATAACCCGGACTGGTGAGCAGGTACATCACCACCACAATGACATGAAGTGGAGGAGGGGTGCACTCTTGGACCAGTGGATCCAAGAAGCCCGAGTGCAGGATGTCCCATGTGTCTGCAAGTATGCAGTCTTATATATCTCTAAGTATGGAAAAAGTTAAATTTCAAACTGTACAGGTGTGATTAATGTGTCATCTCTCCCCATACAGCTGCTGCAGAGAGGTCCCAAAATGTCAAGGCTCATGCCCAGTGACTGGCCCGGCTGCATCAGCATTATGATGAATACAGAATACCACCTAATATTAGCAGTAATAAATCAAAAATATAGTAATAGTAGTACTGTCTGTATATATAATTGTGTTGTAAAAGTCAGGAATAAATGTCTATGTCAGGCTGCCATCATTACAATGGAGTATTTCCAGATGCTGTGTAATACAGATGTCAGTAGCAAACAAGGTACAATATGCAGGAGAGGAATAGCAGAATATGTATGAGTGTGTCTGAGTGAACCTGCCAAGAAAGTGCCATGTCAGGGCTACTATAACACTTAGAAATGAAAACCATTCCCCTGTGCAGATCATACAGGAATAGTAATTGTGGATGTCTGAGTTGTACATAGATATGTATGTCAAAACTAATAAAGGTGATCCCAAAACACTGGTGTGTGTCATCTCACTTGTACCTGAAATATAGAAATGTGTACGTCCTGCAAAATGCATTAACTGAGGTGAACTGATTTAGCACTGCTTGTCTGCACACTTTACAATGGGCATGTCAAATAACTGAAAAAAGCAACAGTACATATTTCCATCAGAATATGTTGTACATGTATGTCTGCCAGCATTGTCCTGTGTTAACCTTTCAATTTCAGGCTAACAGGTGCAGACTTAAAACCTATGCCGTTTACTCAGGAATCTAAATTGCAGTATGTAGTTGTAAAACAGTCAAATGTGCAATCCAGCTAATGTGCACATTTCTCAAACACTGACACCAATGTCTGTTGTGTATGCATAATTTGTACTGAAAATGGGAAACAAATACTGCAACATTTTATAAGAAAATTACTGTGAAAAAAATATGTAGTAGATAGAAATGTCACAAACAACACAGAACACATCTACAGTAGCTCAGTCTGATAAGGACTAGGCCTGTAGTTAAATTTTGCACACACACACACACACACCATGGTTTGAATCCAAGGACTGCCACTAACATGTCAGTCTGGTTCTATAGTTGTAAAGTGCAATCTGAATAGAAAAAAGTAGTGTACTGCAACACATATATTTTCCACACAGGGGACACAGGTAAAGAAATCTGAATAGAAATACTAGTATGATGTGTATAACTATGAAAAGTGTACAACTGCTGTGCTCATCAGCCCCAGTCCTATAAATAGATGCATGCTAGCCATTTACACTCTGCAGTCTGGTCCAGACAAGCCCCTCAAGTGTTATGCTGTCACGGATAGTTTCCCCAGTTGCCAAGAAACCCGCACACACAGAATGTAACAGTAGATGTATGTCAATAGCACAACACACACTCCAGGGCCTGCAACTAATATGTGAATCTGAAATATGTGTAGAAACAGCAATGTAATGTGCACACAGTTTATCTGCAAGGGCCCACAGGTAAAGAAATCTGTATAGAAACAGGTATGGTGTGTATAACTAAACTAAGGGTACAATTGATCCGTTAATATGTACAGCTGTTGGTGTGCTGCAGGACCATAGCCCAGGTAGAGTGTAAGTGTGGTCAGAATGTAGAGTAGTGAATAGTAGTGTACTGACAAATATACTTGATAGCAGTTGTCAATTGAATCTGTTCCCTTCCCCCACCACACAACTGATCCAATCATCACACTGAAACCGACATGGGTATGTTTCTAAATAAACCTCTACTGTTGGGACCGTTGTTCCATTTGGTTAATCATTTGTTTAAACTGTGTGCATACTAATATACCCTGTTGAATAATCATTGTTATTGCCTGCCTGACATACCTCTAACTGGCATGCTGTTGAAACTCTGAATGCCATTCCATATATGCATGGGTTCTGTTTGCTATGGCACTGTTATAATTGCACTGTTTTGGGTAAATGGGAATATCCATGCATGCTATTTTGACTAATGTTGTAATGTGTTGTTCATGACTAACCAATATTCATTGTTAATTTCCACACCATAGCATGTACGGGAAGACAGATCCCAGTGGATCTGTCTCTACCACTCCAACTGGCCGAGGCACCAGGTCCCAGCATGTCTGGGACCCAACCCAGACCTCCCTCATCTGCTGGTCCTGCACCACCCTCGGGTGGAACTGCTTCAGGGGACGGGGCTCGGCCCCCCCTGCAAGTGGGCGCAGTGAGGATGTTGTCACCTAGGACGAGGTTTGCTGCATGGTGAGCAGTGTCCTCAAGATGGAGCTGGATAACCACCTGCACCAGGTGGAGGGCAGGCTGGCATAGCTAGAGGGGCAGGTGGCCCCTCCAGCCCAGCCCCCAGTATATCCACCTTTACGGCTGTGAAAGCGTAGTGGTGACTGCCAATGGGTGGGGATATCAGTGTCACTACTACCATCTGGGGGTTCATGAGCCTCCAATTCCCAACCACCCTCCCCATCAAGGTGTTTACCCTCCATGTGTCACACACTGCCCCTGTCTGCTGTCTTGTCTGTCTGCAAATGCAAATTACATCCCATACATAGCTTTGTATTTTGCCCAAACACATGTACCCATCACAAAATCTAACCCTACCAATCATCCTTATTGTATGATGCCCACACTCCTCCCTGTAGGGTGTGAGGCTCCAAATTCTAAATTGCCCACATTGAAAGCAGCTGCTGAAGAAATACAGAGCTATGGTCTTTTCCTACACCTGTCCTGCACATCCCTACCTGTTTTTTCCCCTGCTTGCCCCAATTTCACCACTTTCCTATCTGCCTTTTTTTCTATTCTTTATTTGAAATTAGCGCAGGTGTAAGTGTCTGTAAGTGGGCGTAAGCTCAGCTCAACTCACGTAAGCATCGCTTAGTTCCATGCAAACCCACTTACTACTGCTTTAAAGTGTCTTAATCACTCTGTCTCCAACTGACCCTGTTCTGCCCAGCAACAAAATAATTAGCCCTTGCAAGTTTCAAACCCAGGACCCTGCACACTATAGCCAAAGTGATTTACCACTAAGCCATTTGAGATGTACACAAATGTGATGTTCTCTCAAACATATCATGCAGCACAGTCATTCAACAGTAGGGAAAATGTATTTATACATGTAGATGTGTGTATATATATATATATATATATATATATATATATATATATATATATATATATATATATATATATATATATATATATATATATCTATAGGATGTTTACGCAAATGAGCAAGCATCCAAATCCATAACAACCGAAAACACTTTAACGAAAGTGCTTTTATCGAAAAAGTGCTTTTGTTAAAGCGTGTTACAAAAAGAAAAAAAAACAATGCATTAACATTTTATCAGGGGGTGTGACCCCATTCACCCCCCATGTGGGGGGCTGTGGCCCCCACATCTACTTTAATATTCTCCCTCCGAGACTTCACTACAGTAGGGAAAAGGTAATTTTCCCTTATCCACACCATAGTACAGCCTCGGCAACAGGCATACTTACACAAAAGTGCTTCTTCGGTGAAAAGCACTTTAGCGTAAGTATGCCTGGCCATTTGGATTTCGGACATTTGCTCATTCGAGCAAACATCCAAGACCTATATATATATGCAAATAAATGGTGCACAATGATAAGTGCTCGGAACAATTATGGGATACACCAAACCAAGGATCAAGCACAAAAAAAACTAAATAATTAGCTAAACAGCTAAAATAAAGCCAGGAAGACCAGGAAAGTAGCGCACATCAAGTTTAATGGCTAACAAGCCTAACCACTTCACAAGCAAACCAGGTTTCGCCTCATAGCGTAATCAGTGCATGTAAGAGAAGGAACCCCCTTAAAATACACAGACATTTAAAGCAACGGTATATCCCCAACCATTAGTTCACCATACTTCATATAAGCTAATAAACATATACTATTTGTACAATATCCTCATTATAGACACTTAATCAATATGCATATAACCTATGTAAATATATTGTTGTGTTATCCAGAGTTACCAGTAATCATTTAACCCTGGTTTAAATAAGGCTCCCAAGTTGACTATCCACTGTCGTTCTTTTTTTATAAGAATTTAGTGTTTATGTATAATCGACACATTATCACCAACCACCTTGTCAATACCCAAAAAAACAAAATGTGTTGTTGGATGTACCAAGATACGCTTAAATAATGCACTTCTATTCTGTCTACAATTAATATCACTAATGTGTAAAGCTATACGTTGTTTAAAACTAAGAGATGTTTGTCCTATATAAAAGGAACCACACTGGCACACTGCCATGTACACTACCCATTTGCTTACACATGTAATTAAATGACGGATATCATACATCTTTGAAGTATTGACTGAAGTGAACGATTTAGTCATAGATATCTGTTTACAATAGGTGCAATGACCACAATAGGTACTCCTGACCAAAGTTGAGTGTACCGTGTTTTCTTGGGTTTCATATCCCTTCTTAAAACCAGACAAATGTTCACCTATTGTTTTACCTCTCCTAAATCCAAACTGACAATCTCTTTCCAATATTGAATCAAAAAATGTCTCGGATTTCAATATATGCCAGTGTTTTTCAATTATTTGTCTAATTCTGAAAACATTAGAACCATACTTAGTCATAAATCGCATATTATTGTTTGTGGTTACTTTAGTTTTTTCTTCTTGGAGTAGCTGCATCCTGGAAAGAGCCCCAGCTTGCTTACTGCTTGGTCTACCAACTTGCTATCATATCCCAATGGCACAATGATAACTAGTTTATATAGGAAACCTTTTTCCAAAAATTCGCTATTATATGCCAACAGCAGTCATCCTCACCACATAGTTACCAACATTCCCAAGGCTCAATTCACAAGATTAAGACAAATTTGCTCTAAGACAGATGACTTTTGGGCACAAGCTAAACAACTTAAGTCTAGGTTTATAGCTAGGGGATATGATAGCAAGTTGGTAGATCAAACAGGTATGTGAATCATCTATGCATGTAATTGAATGTAGTACTTGGTCTGTAATAATGGGATACATAATGGTGAAAGATTTATATGTGCCATCAAGACTTGTTGCTGTAATGATGTCCTGCTGAACAACTGCTATAGATGTAGCATCTGGCCCTGTGGGCACTGGCCCATACTTGTCAACTTTGACGATCTGCACAGAATGACAAGATGTAAGCCATCATAGTGTCTGCTCTGTTCCTCAAAACATGTATACTAGTCTGGCAAATAGCTGAAGGTGGAAGTAATGAAGCCATGATAGACACACAAGTTTCAGACCCCACCACCTTCAGGACAGTCATGGTAATGTGAAATGTATCATGCACAAAATTCAGAGGTTTGTAATAGGCTTACCTACAATCTGTCCCTATATATACCCCCCTAATGTTAGGCTGTGTCCACATCTGACACTTTGTTTCGTAACAAGGCAGAACAGTGCAACTGCGGAGAAAGGAGGTTCAGAGTGTGGAGCCAATGTCTGAATGCACTCTCTCTCTCTCTCTCTCTCTATATATATATATATATATATATATATATATATATATGTGTGTGTGTGTGTGTGTGTGTATATATATATATATATATATATATATATATATATATATATATATATATATATATATATATATATATACACACATGTATGTCTACATATATACAGACACATATGGGTCCCAGATGTGCTGTGGTTTAGTAACATGGTTCAGATGAGGTGGGAGAGGTGGTTCTGTTGGGAACAGCCTTCCCAAACACACTATACATACATATATACATACATACATACATACAAATCTTTCAAGCATGGGCATTAATGCCCTTCTAGTTTGCCAATATACCAAAACCCTTGTTCCCATAATAAATGTCCAGGCTGTTCTTAAAAATATCTAAACTAGTACTTGCTTTAATGTAATTTAGTAGTCTGTTCCAAGCATCAGCTACTCTGTCAGAGAACCAATTAGTACACTTCTCATTCCTATAGAATCTTCTACATAGGTTATCTGAAGACTCTCTTACTTTTTGATAACCCCAATCATTCCCAGAGGTAGTTGTCCCTAAATTCCCTATATACCTGAATAAGATCTCTTAAATAGCTGTAAGAGATACTGTACAAGTTCAGATATTTTAGCCTTTCATAATAACTTAGATTTTCACATCCATGGATGCTCTTGGTATATTTCCGCTGTACCCTTTCATTTTATGTATGCTTGTTTTCCTGTAGGGTTTCAATATTGTTATTCCATACTAAAGTTTGGGTCTAATGTAACTAACAAACAACTATTTCATTATGTTTAATTTCCTAGACTTTATAAATCTTTTTATACAACCTAATGTTCTATAACTATCATTAGCCAATTGGTTGATATGATTAGAAAAATTCATAACTTAATCTACCCATATACCCAGGTCCTTAAATGAGTCTACAGTTTCAATCACTGTGTGCTGTATTAAATATTCACCTTTCAGTTTATGTCTCCCAAATCTCATATGCTTAGTTTTTTATGTATTTATCAACATATTATTCTGCTATGCCCAAATGGTCAATTTAGTCAAATTATTTTGCAGACATGCCTTATCTGTAACACTTGTAATCAGTTTACCCAATTTCAGATCACCAGCATATAGACTGTAGAACTCTTCAGATGAAAAAGTAAGGTCTGAAAGATACAATCTAAACAAGTAATGGCCTAGGACAGAGCCCTGTTGGACACCTTGACTGTAACCAATGATTTCACCTGTCCAGTTGCTGTGTGATCCTTGCCATGTCCTATTTGTAAGCCATGCAGCTATCCATCTTATCAACAGTACATGAATACCTAGTTGTACTAATTTATTGATCAGTGTTTTGTGTATGACCCTGTCAAATGCTGAAGTTAAATCTATATAAATCACATCACAGCACAATTTTTCATTCATACCTGTTATTATGTTATAGAATGTCATATTACAGGTGGTAATAGATCTATTTTCAACATATGCATGCTGATATATGGTTTCAAGTCCCAACCAATCCAGTTCTGACAATAACTTATCCAGTATTACCTTCTCCATTATTTTTCCACAACATGAAAGTAGACTTAAGGGTCTATATGATTCTGGGTTTGTCCTACTCCTCTTTCCCTTAGAGACAGGTTTAATAAGTGCATGTCTCCAATCTTGAGGACTCTCCCCATATTTATATGACCTAGTGAATAATAGCTATAATGGTAGAGTAAGTTCTTGCTGAAGTGTTCTCAGGTTATTGTTACTTATTCTGTCTCCTCCCTGGGCTTTGTTTGGATTCTTTTTCAATATAATCTAATTTGATTCCAGTATCTGGGGTGACCTGGATATCACTAGGACAACTTACCACCCCTTTTGAGGAGCCAAATTGTTTTGCATAAGATTTTGTAAATATATCTACAATCTGTTGTGTCTGAGAATAAATTTTAGAATCTGCACACAGTTTATCAATTTGTGTATCTTTACTCCTTCCACATCTTATGTATCTATAAAAGGTTTCCTATTATGCTCAATATCTTTATATAAAATTTCTTCAAATTTTTCTTGCTGTTGTCTAACATTATGCTTAATCTGTTTGTCCAGCTTGTTTATTTCAGTTTTCAAAGTTGTATTTCAACCTCTCTTCCATTTCTTATATTTTTTGTCTCTCACCTTAATCAGGTATCTTGTTTTTATGGAAATATACCCCCGCTGATGTTGTGTGCCTAGATCCTGATGTTAAACATTTTGTTGACTTTTTGCAGTCAAGCAATTTCTCTTTCAAAACTTTCCACATTCCATCTGCAGTTTTTCCACTGAACACCTCACTCCAGTTAGTTTTATATAGTAACTGTTTTGCTTCCCTATAATCTGTAATTAACCTTCTGTGCATTGGCTTAGATTTCAAACAAATTCACAAAAAGAAGCCCAATGAGAGCCAAACTGGTAAAATAACCAAAGCCTGGATAAACTGAAGAATAATTCCATTTAATGCCAAATTCCACAAACTTAGCGCTTTCACTATAAAACATATGGCTTCATCAGAGTCAGTGAAATAATTATTTTGAAAGTTGAGTGAAGTAATGTGTATATATGTTAAATATATGTATTTATTTATTTATTTATATAATAAACATGCATACATATATTTGTATTAAGTATTATATAAATGTATAGGTTGATATAGGTATATTTATATATATATATATATATATATATATATATATATATATATATATATATATATATATATATATATATATATATATATATATATATATATATATAATATTTATTGAGTTTTAAGTGTATTAAGAGTTTTATTTATATATACATTTTTACATAATATATGTTTTGTTCTTAAAGCAGCTGGAATAGTTTAGTGAGAAATTTTATTTTAATTAAAGTGATCAACTATTTACTAATGTATTAAGGAAACTGATTGGTTGTTGCTAGATGATGTAACTATTTATATGAATGATTTTAGATTTTCCACTGACTCTGATGAAGCCTTATGTTTTATGGTGAAAGTGCTAAGTTTGTGGAATTTGGTATTAAAGCAGAATTATTCTTCAGTTTATCCTGGCTTTGGTTATTTTACCAGTTTGGCTCTCATTGGGCTTCTTTTTGTGAATTTGTTTGTTGCTTTAAATCGGGTAACTTGAAATATCTTTTCCACTTTTATCGTGGATTTTTAGTTGTGTTGGTGCAACTAAATACATTATATAGATATTTTTACATTTGGTTTGAACATCCAGTTGCTTGGTTTGATTTTGTTTTGGTTTGATTTTTTGTTTCAGCTGTATGGAGGCATTAATTTCCGAGCTTACTTCCTCGGTTCAGAGACTAACCTCACTATTGGTTGGAAGTGAAGCCAGAAACGCAGTACATGATACGTTGACGGACTCTCAAGTGGAGTTGTTCACGTTACATTCACTACCTGGGCTAGAGGCGGTGAGCAATGCAGTTCCAGAAGCAAATGCAGCACATCCTGAGCAAAAGAACATTAAAGAGTGGTTACAGTTACCTAAATTTGATTTCTCGGATTCGAACGAGGAGGGGAACGAATGGAGAGGGGTAATGTTACCATTAAGTAAGCAGAAAGATCAGTTTGGAGATTTGTGTCACAAATACGGGGGCTTACAAATGAATAATTTGTTTTTGACAAAATCTGTTTTGCTAAAGCAGGTGCCTAAAGGATTGAGGGTCTGGAAGTTACCTATGGGTGTGGAAGGTGACTAGACAGTGTTTAAACAACTGCTTGATTTATTCAACAGAACAGGTTTGGAAATGTGTGATATTATTATTAAAAACAATTTGAACAGACTCGCCATTATGGAAAAAGAAATAAAGATTTTAAATGAGAACATTGCAAATGATTTGTTGTTTTCTCAGCATGCTGTTAAATATCATTCTATGTTAGACAATGATGAAAATTTTGTGAACAAAAATATAAAAATTAAAACCAAAAAGTTATCGAGAAACTCTGAAGACTACAAAAATAACAAAGTATATCCTTCTGCGTCTAACACCAATGTGGGTGTTAGAAATACTAATAGGGTTGGGAGAAACGTTAATGGTGATTTGTGTTTGAACTGTGAGGGTAATAATGTTAGTGACAGTGAACAACTGAGTCACAAGGATCAGCATTTTTTACCTACAGGTCCCCAGGTGAGGAGATCAGAATGTTTAATGAACAAGAAAGGAGAAGGGCAGCGTTACCAAGTCCAGGGGGACTCATTATTACCAACACAACAATTTTCAGAATGTTGTAGTTGTACAGCAAGACACAGAAAACTTGAATGTGTTACAAATGAGTAATGCAAATGCTTCTGGTAATTGTATTGCTCACTGTCAAAAAAATGGGATTTCCATATATAATTACAGTGCCTTAACAATAAATGATGTGCATCATGATTTATTAAGTAAAGGGTTTACATTTGTTCCTGCATTTTATTTGAATTTTGTTGATTACTTTATTAGTATAAAAATGTTTACAAGGCAAATGAATTTGTCTTTATTTTTTTAGAGAACATAATCATGGTATCAACAATTCAAATAATGTTTTAAGTACACTTAAAAGAAAAAGCACTTTTATACCCCCAACACACAAGGAAGTATTGATGTTTGAAAAATTATGCATTAATGAAGTTAGGAGGGGGTTGAATAATACTGGAAGGTTCATGACAATTTAAGTATTGACGAAAGAAAAATACTTTTTGAGTTAGCTAATAACCATGAGGTGAGAATAATGAAGCCTGATAAGGGGGAGGGGTAGTTATCAAGGCTCATTTTGATTATGTTGCTAAAATGCATGAAATTTTAAGTGATACACTTACATACCACACTGCATTGCTCAATGAAATGCATATAGCTTATCATAAGAGTGACTTGTTTTTGTTAGATGCAATTTTTCAAGGAGAAAAACATGAAGTTGAATTTGATTTTTTGAATGTGGAACACCTGGTGACACCGGTGTTGTTTGGGATCCCCAAGATGCACAAATGTATAGAGAACCCTCCTTTTAGGTCTATTGTAGCGGCCAAGGGCTCGAAAATGGAACCTTTTTGCATCTTTTGTGGACAAGGATATTCAGGGGATCATTTTGGGTGTAGACCACATAATTAAAGACTCTTGGAATTGCTTAGAACATTTGAGGGACATTAATGATACCTTTACAGGGTCCTTTCTCACCACTGATGTTATTAATCTGTTTTCAATTATCCCCCATGTGGAAGGACTGGAGTATTTCAGGGAAAGTTTAAATAAACATGGTAGGTTAGAAGGAGGAAATGTTAACCTTTTAGTTGCTTTAATGGAGTTAATTTTAAGTAATAACTTATTGACGTTTGAAGGGAAAATTTTTCGACAAGTGTCAGGCGTAGCTATGGGGGCGAAGTGTGCCCCAGGGTTTGCTAACTTTGTACTATTACACTGGGAAGAGGTTTTTATTTTTGGTTTCTGGTTTATGGAAAAGATACTGTTGTATAGTCGATTCCTGGATGAGATACTGATTCTTTGGAAGAGTAGTGAATTTGAAGCTACAGAATTTATAGATTATTTAAATTCAGCTACCAGCTTCTTCAAATTTACTAGTACTTGGAATGAGAACAACATTGACTTTCTTGACATACACTTGTTAAAATCTAATGAGGGAATGCAAAGTACTATATTCAGAAAAAAAAAACATATAGTAATTCCTTGCTACATTATAGAAGTAGTCATCCCTATCATCAGAAGAAGGGTGTAGTCAAGGGCCAAATGGTGAGATTGTCACGTTTGGTTAGTGACAATGAGATTTTTGAAGAAGAACTTTACAAATTAGTAGGTATGTTTTTAGAGAGAGGTTATCCTCTTAAACTTCTGATTAATACCAAAAGAGAAATAAAAACAAAAAGAGCTACCCAGTTTCCTCCTATATTAAGAGGTGGAAATATAGTACAAAAGGAAGTTAACCAAGGAGTTAAGAATAGTGCAATGATCTTGAAGTTTAATTATCAGACACCATTTATTGTGGACATTATGCGGAGGGTTCGGGAACTTAGTTTTAGTTGCAACACAAAAGAAATTTTGGGTGACATGTTAAGGGTTGTCTTTAGTAAGGGAAAGAATATTAAAAGTATTTTGGAGTAAACATCGGTTAGTAAAGGTTACTCAAGGATGTACAAATGTGGGCCATGTAGAACTTGTAGATACATCAATGAGGTGTATTAGTAGTAGTAATTTCGGGTTATAATAGGTCTGTTCCCTGTCCAGGAAGATGTGGTTGCAACTCAACAATGGTAGTATTTCTAGCTAGTTGCACATCATGCCCAGCTTTTTATGTGGGAAAGATGGTAAGGAAACTGAAAGAAAGAATTGCAGAACACCTTAGAGCTATTAGAAATAAGGACACCCTCAATGCCCTATATATGCACACCACAGTTTGTCCAAACTTTAAAAAGTTTATTTTCTTTGTGTTGAGTCGAGTTATGCCCGACATATGAGGAGGTGATGACAAGCTGAAAGTTGACATGTTGGAAACAGCTTGGCAAATTAGATTAAATGCCACCCAATACCCGGGTATTAATGATAGTATATCCATTTTTCCCTATTTGAAGTCAAGGAGTTATACTATTAATTAACATAACATAATATTTTTAACATGTAGTTTTACTATACAATTGTTTCTATTATAAGTATTGAACTGGCCAATATTATTACACATAATTATTTATTATCATTATTATAATTATTTTGAAAGTTGAGTGAAGTAATGTGTATATATGTTAAATATATTTATTTATTTATTTATATAATAAACATACATACATATATTTGTATTTAGTATTATATAAATGTATAGGGTGATATAGGTATATTAATATATATATATATATATATATATATATATATATATATATATATATATATATATATATATAAAATATTTATTGAGTTTTAAATGTATTAAGAGTTTTATTTATATATACATTTTTACATAATATATGTTTTGTTCTTAAAGCAGCTGGAATAGTTTAGTGAGAAATTTTATTTTAATTAAAATGATCAACTATTTACTAATGATTGGTTGTTGCTAGATGATGTAAGTATTTATAGGAATGATTTTAGATTTTCCACGGACTCTGATGAAGCCATATGTTTTATGGTGAAAGCGCTAAGTTTGTGGAATTTGGTATTAAAGTGGAATTATTCTTCAGTTTATCCTGGCTTTGGTTATTTTACCAGGTTGGCTTAGATTTCAGTTTGGCAGAATTATCTAGCAACACATTAACCTTAATAACCCTATGATCACTGCACATCAATGGTGGTAAAACTTGACTTGAAGTTACAGTAATTTCTTTGGGAACACAAACAATATCTAGTATATTCCGTCCCCTGCTAGGTATTTTTACAATCTGAAGCATTTGTTGTTCCTGAATATACTCTGTGAATAATTTCTTTACTAACGATGTTGAATCAATATTATTCCAGTCTGTTTCTGGTGAATTTAAGTCCCCAACTAATATTATTCTTCCCTCCTGTATTTCATGTAAGAAATATATGAATTCCTCTAAGTCATCTGCACTTGACTTTGCTGGTCTATACACTCCAACAATTCTTATATGTTCCACAGTTGTCTTTATTGTCACAGTTACACAGTCTATAGTATTGGTGTTATCATTGAACATGTAATAATTACAGGTCTCATAGCTATCTTTAATCTCTGTCATAACACCTTCACCTGATTTTTTGTTAGAATGTCTGTTACAGTAAGAACATTTATACCCTGTCAGAACTGGTTTCCAGTCATTGTTTTTTAGCCATGTTTCACAAACAATAACAACATCAATCTTGTGGGAACGTAGCACATTTTCTAATAAAAAACTTTATTATTAATGCTCCTAGCATTAACAACCATCAGAGATGCATCAAATGTTGCTATCTGTGAACTGTTTTGAATTTTTGACTGGCAAAAATCCTAGCTAGTGTTTGTCAAATATTGCAAAATATCTGCTGCAAGAATTCTCTTCCCTGATCTAGACAAATGCACACCATCCTGTATGAACACGTGTGCCCAAAAGAAGGCTTGGATGCTCTATACATTTCCATTTTTTAAAACAGGACATTTTCTCCATGTAGGTGTATGTCCAAAAAATCTTTTCATTCACAGTGACCTGACTATTCTTTCTATAGGTGATTTGTAAAAAATATGTTCTCACACCAGTACAAGCTATATTATCTAGGAAGGCTATCGTGTTGCAGTTTTAGAACATATGTGGGTAGTAATAGTCAACACAATCCAGGATTAGTTATTAACCCAAAACACCAGATTTGGAGCAGATGTATAGCAAACAGAAGACATGCATATATGGAACCACAATGGCCATTACAATGGCATGCAGGCTACATTGTTAACAACAGGCCACCAATGATAGTGTTTCAACATGGAACATGAATATAAACACATTTCAATATTTGTTGCACAATAGGATATATGTCCCAACAGTAGGTTTGGTGTAAACATACCCATTGATTTGTGTGTTTAGATTATTGCAGCAGATATGGTGGGGGGGGAGATGTCAATTAACAAGTTGTATATCCTTGCAGTATGAGTTCCTCAGACCTTTTTTTCCCTCTTTATGTCTTCCAGGTAGCATATCGAGAGAGTGCCTTCCAGCATATACACCCCAAGAAAATGACATCCTCATAAACTACCTGGTGCAGCACCACCAAACCCTCTTTGGGCGTACAGCCCATGATCTGCAGGAGAGGACTGCCCTGTGGAATGAGCTCGTTCACAGGGTAAACGATGTCGGCCTGCATAACTGCAGTTATGAGCAGGTGCACTGACCTAATTTGCCATGCCCATCAGCATGCTGATGCAGTTAGGCGGGACCAGCTAGCCACAGGTGGAGGTCATGCGATGCAGCCCCCACTGACACATGCTGAGGAGGTTCTCACCAGCCATGGGGCACCCACCCACCAGGCAACCCAATAATCTGTTGATAGCATTGTGGATGTGGGTGCTACCCACACAATGGACAGGGAGCGTGCAGGTAAGGCCCTGGGGCACATTAGTACACCAATGTTGCTTCTCCATCTTCATCTGTAAAGTATCTTCATGTATATGTCAGATATAGTCTGTTGCTGCAGTGTAGTAATGAACAGATATGCATAATCTCTAGTATTGTGGGTTTGTACTGTTGCTGTACTGAAATGCTGCTCCCACCCTGTACCAATACTACAGGTGTGGCTACTGACATTATATCTCTGACACAACTATGTAGGTCCCACTGATATACCTCTGGGGCAGCAGCCTGTAGCTGTTGAGTATGGTTTTATTTTGAACAGGTTTGCCAATACACTGACCATGTAATGGCCATAGTATTTGCCATGCACACATTTAACACACCTACCCATAATTCATGCTGTATGTGTTCACTTATTGTTGCTGTTAACTGCACTGCGTCACAGTGGTTACCATGGTGGCATATCTGAAGGGTATGTAAGAGTCCTGCAGTATAACTAACAATCTGTCAGTGCAAGATGTGTGGACAGAGATGAACATAATGGTGGGACAAATGGCCTACAGTAGGGGCATGTCTGAAACATTACCCTGATACAGTGGCTACCACACTGTATATACCACTATTACAATGGCAACTGTTACAGATCTACACAATGACATATCATAATACCACTTTCACAACTTTTATAACATGTAATGTGATCCTAACATGAGCAATGAATGTGCAATATGGCATCCTATGTTAGGACAACAAATATGGGGAATATATACCTTAATAAACACTGGAAGCATATGTGTGCACACACTCCAAATAACATATTGTAAAAGCAGCTTTTGAGGTACTGACAGCATTCACTCTTCATGAGTATGTATCTTCCAAGTACAGGTCCTCAATGTCACACCAAGTAATGGATTGCTGTCCAAGAAGTATGTCCATGACATTTGCCCACTCACCTACAACAGAGCAACCGTGGTTTGCACACATCTTACAAACCATGGAATGGATCCCATATCCAAAAGGTAGCAATCAGGAGTGGGAGATATAGCCTTACCTCACCATTGCATATACCATGGCAAACAGTGCAGACAATCATGTATGTGATGATGAAATGTGGGACAACATTAATGTAGATAATAAACAGATGGCCATCCAAGACAGATGATGACACATGTTGCAAACTGGTCATATAGACTGCATAGAAACACACTGCAATACTGAGGGACTTGCATTAATGTCTAGCAAGTACTGTCTGTGCAGTACCTGTGTCGACAATTGCATGGAGTCTGCATAAGTGTGGCCTATGGGTTATGGTAATCAGATGGAAGAGTTGTTCCACAGGAAACATCATCCAGGGCTCTCTACAGGTAGCATATGCATAACATCAAAAGTCTCCCAAAGGCATGTGTTGCAATGTGCAATGGTGTACCAAGAACAAGGCTGAAACCTACAGACAGTATTAATAAAGATACATGTGGTGCACAAGCAACACCTCACTCCACCTCAGGCCCACCATTCCCATCTTTACCTTGCTGGTGCGAGTGTACATCTTTAGGTTTGCTGTTCATTAGCAGGAACTAGGCTGGTAGACATGGTGTTGTGAATTTGGGACACTGCAAAATGACATTTATGTGTGGCACATAGTTGTCAACCATCTGCAAAAAGGCTGAGGATGGAGAGCGGTGTCATCCTGAAACACAACAGTGAACTGAAGCATATGTTCAAAGTTTGCTAAGAATGGCTGTATCAGAAAACAGTCAAGGTCATGAATTGTGCCAGACATAACCCTGACTCCACAGCAATAGTGAAGGCACTGTGTGACCTCCAAGGGCTGTGCACATGAGTTGACCTTGCAATCTAGCACAGTTGGGGGACATTTGTAAGGTGGAGTGACCAAATAATGGCAAGTGCAGATGGGCCATGATAGTATACCCCTTCCAAGAATAGTGACTGCTGTAGTTCACTTAACAGGTGCTGCAACAAACCATCATTTTGAGGGTGTGCACACTTATGCAACCCGCATATTGTATGCATCTCAATCAGCATCTGCACAACTAACACATTTGTTTGATACTGCATTTGATTGCACAGTTCATATGTCACATATCAGGTGTGTGTAATGTTAGCATAGTCAGTATTGTGGCCCCATGGCATATCAGGGAAGAGGGTGACATGTAAATAAGGGTGTGTACACTCCTCATAGCCACAGTAAGCTTTGAAGGTTGTCAGTATAATTGTATTTTATTGTCCATACACTCATTGCTGATGATGAGATCTGCAAATCAGACATCAGGCATTCAGTATTGACATCTGTCCTCATATCATTCCAGGTATGTGTCAGACAAACACATAGGGGCTGTGAGCAACAGAGCAAACATAACTGCCACACATATACACATTCAGCAATAGTGTGTATACCCCTGACATATGGTGCACAGTATGTGCCAGAGTGCTGAACAGGTGCATAGCAATAATGTGTACATGGGTGCAGTGTGTTCCAGGGGAAGGGGCATCACCTCCTAACACAACTCATGCATCACAGAGATGTATAATGTTGGTAACAGGGATTGTGTATAGTTGCAGTGCATGCTGTTGAGTGCCGTATGTCATGCATGTTGACATTTGGGTAATGAGAGGTCTGTGTAATATCTTTGTGCCACCTCATCTGTAAGTGTGTGCATGTGTGTGTGTGTGTGTGTGTGTGTGTGTGTGTGTGTGTGTGTGTGTGTGTGTGTGTGTGTGTGTGTGTGTGAGTGTGTGTAGAGGTAAGCAATGACATACACGTCTTAAAGTACATATTTTGTTTTCCCCTCACAGGTGGCGAGGTGGGTCAGGGTCCCCCCTGCAGGCAAACTGATGTTAGTGTCCATACCGACTCTGACAATGATGATAGGTATGGTAAGGCACAGGTGGGGTTGTCAGGGGCTGAAGCTGTGCCATCAGTTGACATCCCACAATTATCCACCCCATCCCCGCACACATTCACATTGCCTATACATATCCCATCACCAGTAGCCATAGATGAAGGACATTTGGTGGGTGGTGGCAGGGGACAGGACAGTGTGGTGACTATGGCAAGTGTGTCTGGACACAGCAGCCATAGCCGGATGACTGGCGAGGCACCACACAGGCAGATGTACAGGGGTGCTCATGGGAGGGCTGCTATTCATCATGCCCCAGGCAGAAATGCCACAGCAGGTGTCACCAGATGCATGTTTTGGGCAATCATGGAGGCACAGGCACATATGGAACATTATACCAGACAGAGTCTCAGGCTCCAGAGGGCTACTCATTCTGCTGTTATTGACAACATCCATGATCTTGCAGGTGCCCACTGTTATTTTGCAGAGGTCCTGGATAGACGGTTGGGTGAGATGGCGGGAATCCTCAACCTGTAATGTCTGTGTTCGAGCATATGGTGGGAGTAGGGTGACAGCCACATGGATGTACATTAGCAACAACAACAGGTGGAGGTCTACGTGGATGTGCAACAAGTCGCAGCCACTCCCATAGTGGCCATACCAGCACCAGCACTGCAGGAGGGGTGCTATCCATACCACAACATAGCAGGCCATGCACACGTGACCCTGACCGGTCCCAACAGGGACCCAGATCCAGTAGACATTTGTCATCCTCAGGGGAGAGTGCCATTTCTGGCCTTGCACCTGGTAGTGCCCGTGGAACCACTGGCAGGTACAGTTCTTGTGTCCATGACCAGAGACGATGAACTGCACACCCTGCCATGTATGGTCTGACAAAAAAACCCTGTATAGGGAAGCCACATGGCAGAACTGTGTGCATGCATACATACACACATCACCAACACAGCTAGGGCAACCTCATACCTATACACACCACATCTGCACAGCCCAATGAATAATGAAATAATGAAATCCCCTAATACACACACATGATGTCAACCACACGGCTCAGCCTACGTCTCTGGCAAACCCACAACACACCCTGTGTATATGATGATACCTGTGCACCATCCCTATCATCCATAACATCGATGCAGGGACAGGCTAATGTGGTTCTGATGCACAGGGTGAATGTAGTAAGGTGTACCGATGTAATGCTGTGTAACATTTTTTCAGCAGGAGAGTTTAATACTTACATGTCAGGATGTGTAGCTGTCCAGCGATGATGCATTATAGCTGTTATTAACAATGACTGATTGTGGTCTGCATAATGTATTCAGTTTGTGTTGTAAGTGTGGGATGGTTTAGAACCACATATAGTGTGACTGACAACCACTTAACCTGTTAACATAAACTGTACAGTATTGCAGCCGACTAAGCAGGGGGATATACACAACAATAACCCCAATGAGGGTGGCTGTCTCCACAACATCCACACCCAACTATATATACCAACTCCATTATCGCTGTACAACTATACAGTGGTGAAGATGGCATTTACTCATCTACTACTAGTTTTGAGGGAATGAATTTCCACTAGATGATACCCTTGAAATGTTAGCAATTTCCGGTCAGTTCTCGGACAGATGACCTCCTGCGACATGTATATTCTGCAAACTGAAGTAGATCCCTTCACATACACACACAGTTACTTCACAACACTGAGAGTAGGACTCCTACCTAGGTACTTACTGCTACTAATGTGTTTGGCCTTAATTTCACACACCACACAGCTTTTAGGATGAGGTGTATACTGAGTTTCTTGTTAAGTGAAGAACATCACCAGGCCTTGTACAGTATGATAATGGGGGATGTACTGGTTGTTAATGAACAATACATAGTGTGTATAGTGTGTACAGTATTTCAAGCCCATAAAGTGGAATCCTGAGAAGAGCGAAAGCTCAGAAGCACGAAATTCAAAACCTCGAATACTGGAGGTTTTGAATTTCGCACTTCTGAGGTTTCGCTGTGGTTACGGATTCAGGTAAGTCTGTGTGTGTTAAGGGTTTTGGGTAGGGGCTGTTGTGTGTGTCAGTGTGTTTTGTTGTTGTGATGTGTGTGAGGAGAATGTAGCTTGTGTGGTGGTGTTTTGTGTGTGTTTATATGTAGTGCGACCTCGAAGTGAGAATATTTAAGTAGTGGGGGTGCGGGGGGAGGTGCAGCCCCTTTATGTAGTAGAGAGCTTGTGCTTGTGTGTGGGGAGGGAGGTGTGTGTGTGGAGTAGAAGCATGAAATTCAAAATCTCTGGTGTGCGAGATTTTGAATTTCACGGTTCTGAGTTTTTGTGGTTTTAAATTTTCGACTTTATAGCTTTGAAATACTGAATTTCGACATTTCAGCATTTCGAGGATATAAAGTGAATCCATATATATATATATATATATATATATATATATATATATATATATATATATATATATAGTCAAAAATGAGCAAACAAACTTGTAAAAATGTGTAGAAAACAGGCAACCTGATGTCCAGGTAGTCGATACTAACCACAGGAAACAAAGTCCAAGTTTCTTCTTTAACGTAAAAGTGTTTTATTTTTCAAAAGACCCCTGTCACAGCTTCCTCAGAAGACAAGTAAAACAGCTAAACTGGTCTGTTCAAATACTCAGTTAACAGGAAGTGACACATAATTGCACTTCCTGCACTAATTTGACTCAATAAAAATAATGAATAAAATCATGAATAATCATAAAACTCCATTAAATTATCTTTAAATATTGTATGATAAAAAACAACATAAAAATATTCTTACTAGTACATTTACATTAACATTGTTAAATATTATGCATTAAACCCACAAAATAATGTGCATATAGGCATTACCTAAAGTAGCTCCTTAGTTTAAGAACACATGAAATGTTACAGTTCTCATTGAGGCCATCTAGCCTAAATGCATCTAAATTCAACTGCCATAAAAGTTCGACACACTCAAGAACTATCTGGAAGGGCCTCCTATCAGTTAAAGGTACTTGATCAATACCCATAAAACAAAAAGAGTGGTCAGGGTTGCTGCTAACATGTTTTGCTAAGGCATTCTCTAAAGAGGTTTTTATAGCATAAAGGTGCTGGTATATTCTCTCTTTTAGTTTACGGTTGGTTTTTCCTATGTAAAAGGAAGGGCAGGAATTACACAAAGCAATGTACACCACTGACTTTGAATCACAAGTAATCCTCTGCTTAATGTTGTATTTTTTATTCCTAACTATAAAGGAATTTCCAGTTCTCATCACTTTACACATGTTGCAGCATCCACATTTAAATGAACCTCTAGGTCTTATGTGACCATCAGTGTTAGAAGTATGCTGTAAAAAAAAAACCTATAAGTCTCCTGTGGCTAACCTGTTTGTAGCCTTTTGGGAAAACCTTTATATACTATCTAATGAAACTGTAATGCAGAAGATAAAATACTACACTAGGTTTTTGGACGACATTTTTATCCTTTTTAAAGGGAATGAAGTTGAAGCAAAACTTTTTGTAGACTATTTGAACAATTCTACACAATGGTTAAAATTTACTTATAGGTTTTCAACAATAGAAACAGACTACTTGGACGTGAGACTAACTAAAGAATTAGATGAAGAGATTTATTTGTCTGGCATTTTCAGGAAACAGACGTACTGCAACTCTTTCCTGCACTACACTAGTCTACATCCACCTAGGCAGGAAAATCTATTGTCAAAGGACAACTGGTACGTGCAGGCAGGATGTGTAGCACTTACAGCGATTTTAAAGCTGAGTGCCAATTTTTGAAAGGTATGTTTATAAACCGTGGATACCCTGTCCCTCTTTTAGAAGGGCTCATAAATGAAGTTGACACTAAAAGAACAAAAGGGTTGTATAAACCACTACTTGATCAATCTAATGTAGGTAGGTCTACTAATGATAACGAATTAGTACACCAAAATTCCTTATTAAATCAGCAGAGAAACTTTTCTTTAAGTTTTATAACCCAATTTAACTTGAATTCAACAGGAATTTGGGCCATTATTTTAAAAAACTGGCCACTAGTTATTAATTCCGTTAACTTGATTGACAAGTTAGGTCAGCGCCCCTATGTAATTTACAGGAGAAGTAACAATTTGAAAGAACTTTTACAGCATACTTCTGTAAAAAGGAGGCCCCTTCCAGATAGTTCTTGAGTGTGTCGAACTTTTATGGCAGTTGAATTTAGATGCATTTAGGCTAGATGGCCTCAATGAGAACTGTAACATTTCATGTGTTCTTAAACTAAGGAGCTACTTTAGGTAATGCCTATATGCACATTATTTTGTGGGTTTAATGCATAATATTTAACAATGTTAATGTAAATGTACTAGTAAGAATATTTTTATGTTGTTTTTTATCATACAATATTTAAAGATAATTTAATGGAGTTTTATGATTATTCATGATTTTATTCATTATTTTTATTGAGTCAATTAGTGCAGGAAGTGCAATTATGTGTCACTTCCTGTTAACTGAGTATTTGAACAGACCAGTTTAGCTGTTTTACTTGTCTTCTTCTGAGGAAGCTGTGACAGGGGTCACAGCCGCTGTCTTTTGAAAATAAAACACTTAAAGAAGAAACTTGGACTTTGTTTCCTGTGGTTAGTATCGACTACCTGGACATCAGGTTGCCTGTTTTATATATAGATATATATATATATATATATATATATATATATATATATAGATATATATATGTGTGTGTGTGTGTGTGTGTGTGTGTGTAGATATATATATATATATATATATATATATATATATATATATATATATATATATATATATATATATATATATGTAATATATATATATATATATATATGTGTGTGTGTGTACTTATTTGTATATATCTATCTATATATATATATATATATATATATATATATATATATATATATATATATATATATATATATATAGATATATGTATAACATATGTCCATAACATGTAGTGGAGTCATACCTCAGCACCACTAGCCACAACCTCTTAGTGCAAGGGGATGTCATGTAAGTATTGCAGGTATAAATGTGGAATGTTGCTACAGGAACAAGGGTTGTCTTAACAGAAATGTGTGGAAAGTCACATCTGATACTGACATGTACGCCATCAGTTAATGACAGACATCATAAGATCATCATAGTGCAGTACCACACAAATCATAGTAATGATCCTGTGGAATACAGCAGAGATATGACCAATGAATGTGGACAGTCTGACACTCTCTGGAGAGTCCAGAGGTATACACAGAACTCCATAGTGCAAGACGTGTGACCCAAGCCTGACAAAGTGGATGTTTACAGCCATGTAAATGGGAATATCACAAAAATACTGGAATAAATAGGCTCACACAGTTTATGCATTCACACACTCCTGTCTGTCCTGACACATATTAACCGGAGGACCAGAGGTCACAAGCCTACATACTACCCACTAGTTAGTGATATACATCTGTACAGTATCCCACTGCTTTGTCATCAATACAAAACAGTTATGGTGGCCCGGCAACAGTACATCTGACAAATATCTAGACATAACATCACACTAGGTAAATATACTGAGCTGCTAGGCATGTCACAAAGCACTGTGCAAACTACAGGCAGACTGCCACAACACTGTCCTATGTTTCTTATGGGGGAATACACATGTACTTGCAAATATAGCAGGCACTACAGGCATGTAAAAGCATGGAGTAACAGACACCAGTGTGAAAGTGCATACTTACCACCAATCTGAACACAGCCACAGTCACATATGGTAAGCCTAATTAATATTACAGTATATGGACTGTGTTAACAAAACCATCCTCATATGTACCACTCACACACTAACCCTACATATACTGGGTCAATACACAGTGTTGTCTAATGCCTGACTGTGGTGGTATGGGACATGTGTCGGTCTGGCCCTACAAACATTTAGGCCAATAGGGTAACATACACTGGAGCAGCATGCAATATCAGATAGAACAGGACCAAAAACAATGACATCTACCACAGTCTATACACAGGCCAAGTTACATATTCACAATACACACTCTGTCAACAATCACCATAAGTACACAGACCTCACTATGATACACACTACAACAGAATGTCCAGGTTTTGTCCTCAAATATAAGGCCTACTATACATAACATGTCTAGCAGTTTGATATCTCACTGGCTTGTTATCAGGTATGATGTCAGTAAATAATGATGTACTGAACATATGCACCTCTTACTCCATGACATGTGGACAAAGGTTTACAGACTTGGGGTTGGAAGCACAAACACAGGGCCAATATTGACATGTTGCTGTGATAAACCCATACATTTACTGGTGTAACAGGGTTTGTTGTGACATATGTCTTCTGAGGGATATGAAGTCAGTAACTGACATGGATGTCACCATGTACTGACTGCAATCCTCAGAGTATGCTACTGCATTTCTAAAGATAGGAAATGTGTGAATAACACAACACACGTAAGACTCCAAACTCTGGCTAGTCTGCAGATATCCTTACAGGTGAGAGTTTCCTCAACCACATAACATTATCATGCCAGATTTTAAATCATGTAGAACAGCCATATCCAAACAAACCCTGTTAAACCAACATTACTTCCAATGTAGAAGAGCAATACTTACATTCTGTCCCCATGTCTGGAACATCCCCCTCCTTTTTGTTGGTGTGTCTCCACAGTGTATGTTGTAAGAGGTATATCCAACTACCCTATGTGATGCTTTTTGTCAAACACCCACATGTAGTCCTGCTCACAGTGAAGGAAAAGGGCCAACACCCACATGAAGTGCTTAGTTATAGGAGCGTGTTTCTATGCAAATGGCTATAGGAATGATACCACAGCTGCTCCACATGCAATTAGTAAGTGGGAGACTACAATTCGTTCACAGCCCATCAACTGATCATGAGCATCACTTACAAAACTCAAGCTGCTGCCTAAGCAAAGCAGATGTACTTTTCCATATCCACCGGAGAGGGAGTGAGAAACAAATAGAGACAGAGACAAAGTAAGAAAGGAAGGGAGTAGGAGAGTAACAGCCAAGTGTGTTTGTGTATGATCCATGGGTGGAGAGTGGTATCTGGGCATTATAGCGGTTGCCTGTATTGTGTACTAATCCATACTGTCACATGGTAATTGCACATGGCTATACGCATTTATGGCTGAGGATTGTATACAACAATCTCTATGGTGTTTGGGAAATGTTGGCCTTGTAATGTGGACAATGGGACATATAGCTCCTCAGAATAATGATACAGCAACACCCACACTGCAATGGATCCTGTCATTACACAATCACCCCAACAGGACACTGATGACACACACACTCACAACCTTACCAGTACTGAATTTTAAACCCCTACCTGATTATGTATTGTTATTACATTGTTATGCAGTTATTCCACGTGCCACAGAGCTTACATGTTGAACAGCTGTCCAAAGGTATCTTTGAAGGTGAGTGACATCAGCAATGGTGATAAAGGAGGGATAAGGGAGTGTTTAGTACATGTGACTGTCCACAAAAGCAGGTGTCAAGGAAGACACACCCACACTCTCTCAGGGAATCACACACATTATCACTGTTGGCAGGATCAGGATTAGAACTCCTACCTAACTAGTTTGTTACTCTTCAGTATTACACAGTTACCACACATGCCACAGAAATTATTTGGCCAAATGGTTATTTCAAGGTGACTGACATCAGCAAGCGTGCTACAGTAGGGCAATGGGAGGTGTAATGAGTGCGAATGGCCTCAAAATCATTAATCTCTACACACACACACACACACACACACATACACACACACACACACACACACACACACACACACACACACACACACACACACACACACATTTGCCAGTACTAAGATGCATGGGTTAATTGCTTCACAGGTGTGTAGTAGGTGACTGTGCCTGAAGGCTGTACAAGGCTAGGCAAAGGGAATACCTTGGCATCAGGCCACATGACAATAGTCTCCAGTGTGGCTCAGGAGTGTAGTCCCTGGATTGACCCCCACGGGTGGGTATTGTATTCACCATCCACTCATCTGGGTTTCTATTGTGGGTGGCCAATGCTGTACATTGCTTGCCATGTATGTGATTAATATTTCACAACATGGACAGTGTCTGAGTTGTGCACATGTCCCACATGCATGTTCTGTGACATGTGGAAGTGTACTTGAGGTCCCTGGGGCATGTTGTGTGGACAGATTGTTACCTTCTGATGTGGCATTCCTGACCTCATTTGGTGAGACCTGGCTATGGAACTGAGGTTGTGCTTGCACCTACGTTGACAGCATGATACAGGTATTCAGTGGAGTTAGTTGCATCTGTCCATACAGTGCATGTGTATAAGGCCTGGTATTCCCTTTGTGGGTTACATTTGTAGACTGCACAGTTGTTGCAGGTGTCCAGTGGGAAACATAGCAAAAGGACCACTGTAAGCATTTATTTGCCTACTGTAGGGATGGAACAGGGTGTCATGTCCTTTTACTTGCTGGATAACACACACTCAAGTCAGGAGATGTAACACATCACAGTACTTTCTGCTGTCAATGGCACTTTTGTGGTCAACAGGCATGTAGTGCACTGCAACTACACCATGGTTACTATCTGTGAGGCAATACGCAAGGAACTACCAGTATAGTGGTTGTTGCCTAGCCAAGTGTGTTTGTGTATGAGACATGGGTGGGCAATGTTCTCTGAGTAATACAAGGTTTGCCTATGTTGTTAATCAATCCATAATGTCACATGTATGGCTATGGATTGTCTACACCAGCCTCTCTGGTGTTTGACATCTGTTGTCCTTGTAAGGTGGACATTGTGATATATACTAGGTCCTCAACATAATAATTTAGCAAAACCCACTCCACAATGCATCCTGTTATTACACAGTCACAGCAACCTCCACACAGGATACTGATGACAGAGACACACACACACTTACCAGTACTGAGATTCAAGCTCCATCCTAGCTATGCATTGCTACTACAATGTATTGCATTTATTGCATGCACCACAGAGCTTATGGGATGGATGTTGTTCCAAGGTACTTCTACAGTGAGGAACATCACCAGCTCTTGTAAATACTGGCATTGGGTGATGTACTGGGTGAGAGATCCCAAAAATAATTTCACCCTACACACACATTTACGTTTGCCAGGGATGAGGTTCAAACCTCTATCTAACAATCTTTACAGACCATTATGTTACACGTTTACTACTTGCACCACTGACCTGTCATGGTTTAGGGCTGGCAACAGGTACTTCTTAGGTGGATGATATCTGTAGGACTGCTAAAGTCAGGCTCTCAGATATGTACTGGGTGTAAATGGGGCCAAAATGTTTGAGACACACACAAACACTTGCCACAGATGAGATTCAAACCCATACCTGTGTAGTTAGTGCTACTACATTGATCCACATTTATGGCATGCACCATGGAGATTACAGGGCTGACCCTTGTCCAAAGAAGTATTTCAAGGTGACTGACATCAGCAGGCTTGCTAAAGTAGGGCAATGGGAGGTGTAGTGACTGTGAATGGCCTCAAAATCATTGATCCCTACACACACAAATACCCACGCACAGTTTCACAGTTGCCATGTCTGGGATTAGAACTCCTACCTAACTAGGTATACTACACTACAGCATTATACAATTACTGCGCATGCCACAGAACTTATAGGGTTGAACCTTCTCCAAAGGAGTATTTCAAGGTCACTGACATCAGCAGGCTTGCTAAAGTAAGGCAATGAGAAGTGGAGTGCGTGTGAATGGGCCATAAACCATTCCTCTGGAAACACACACACAACTTTACATTTGACAGGACGTAAAACACAAAAAACAAACCAAAAAGACGGAAAAAAAAGGTCTAACAGGTAGTCCAAGCAGGCCAAAGACCAAACCACAGGAAATCTTCTTTAACGCAAGTTTATTTCAGTAACAGCAAGCGTTTTCGCTACTGTGAAACAGTAGCTTCCTCAGAATCAAACAAGTTGGCGCCAAAACACAAGCTGATTTTAAAAGTGGAGTGATGTCATCAAGATCCATCACTTCCGCAAGTTCATCTATTTTTAGGAAACCCACATACTGTAATTCGTTCCGTCACTTTACTAGCTTCCATCCTTATATGTAATTAAGTATATATATATATATATATATATATATATATATATATATATATATATATATATATATATATATATATATATTTGGATCTAGGACTATTGAATGAAAGTTCAATAGTCCGAAACCACAATCACCGAACACACTTTAACGAAAGTGCTTTTACCGAAAAAGCGCTTCCTTTAAAGTGTGTTTATACAAAAATGAATAAAACATTACTTTTACGTTTTTGCAGGGGGGCAAACCCCCCTGCACCCCCCACACCCCCTACTTAAATAATCTCACTCCGAGGTTGCACTACAGTGGGGAAAAGGGAATTTTCCCTTATCCCCACTGTAGTGCAATCTCCGCAACAGTTATACTTACGCAAAAGTGCCTTTCAGTGAAAAGCAATTTCGTGCAAGTATGTCCAGCCAAATCTGTTTCGGCTATGTTCATAGGTTCATAGGTTGGTACTAGGCTATCAGCCCTAAGGCCTATGCAAGCCTAGCCATAACAATTCCCTGGAAATTTCTTCCCACAATATTTACTTCTCTGGGCCCCTGTCTGGCAGGGTGACTGACATGATCCCCGGGGTGAATTTCCTACCTCCCATCCAATTATCAAGGTTCCTTTTGAAGAGGGCCAATGAGGCGCTCTGCTTGACATGTATGGGCAGTCTATTCCAGAGTATGGGGAGTCTCTGGGTCAGGAACCTATCCCTCCAACATGTTTTGTTCATTGTGATGATAAGGTTTAGATCCCTGGAGCGTGTGGCTCTGAGGGATTGGGATTTCTTTAAGTGGAGCATGTCCAACAGCTCAGGGTTTGACATGGCCTTGTATGTTAAACAGAGATCACCTCTGAGTAGACGATATGCCACAGGGTATAGCTGGAGTTTTTTTAGACAGTCAGCATATGGCATCTGCTTTAGGCCTGTGATTCTTTTAGTGAGGTATTTCTGTGGCCTTTCCATCTGTTGCAGATGTCTTGTGAGGTACATACCAAATGGGGCATTATACTTTATAATGGGTCTAATGAGGGATGAGTACAGTGGGACAATGACCTTTTTTCTGGATGAAAAGCCCTTAGTGATGAGGTTTGCCACATAGAAGGATTTCCTGATTTTTGTGGTGATGTGGTTATCGAAAGTGAGACCACTGTCCACTTGTGTCCCTAAGTCTCTCATCACACTTTCGATGTTTAGTGTCCTGCCACCTATGTGGTAGTTCATGGGTACATGTTTTTTTCCAAAGGGGATAACTATACATTTCTTGGCATTAAGCTTGAGTCCATGGCTCTGGCACCAGGCATCTGTTTCTGTAAGGCCCTTTTGTAGAATATCCACATCATTTGGGGATTCAATAATGGCTCCCAGTTTGCAGTCATCTGCAAACTTTGTTAGCCAGAGTCCCTTAATGTTGGCCTGTACTTCAGAGAAGTAGATGCCAAACAAGAGTGATCCCAGGACTGAACCCTGAGGTACTCCACTTGTCACTTGTCTAGAGTTGGATTTGGAGTTGGCTACTTTTACAGTCTGGGTTCTGTCAGTAAGCCAGTTGGCAGCCCATCGAGTGACGTAGGGATTTATGACCGGCTTAGTAAGTTTATCTCTGATTCCAGAGTGGGGGATGGTGTCGAAGGCTTTGGCAAGGTCCAGATAGGCTGTGTGAACTGCCTTACCCTCGTCCACAGCTCTGGAGACCGATTCGAAGAAGTCAATCAGATTCAGGAGACAAGATCGGCCCTTCACAAACCCAAACTGGGTGGGGTCCAGTGTTTGAAGGTTGCCAATGTCTTTGTTTATAAGTTCCATGATAATGCGTTCCATGCCAATGCATTCCATGCCCTTGCAGATCAGGCTTGTCAGACTAATGGGATGGTAGTTCCCGGGATCCAAGGCGGATCCTCCCTTGTGGAGTGGGATAACTGTAGCTGTGCGCCACTCAGTGGGCACGAAGCCTGAGGTGAGGCTATGATTAAACATGACACTTAGGTGGGGTGCCAGTTCATTTTGTAGTTCATGTAGTACATAGCCTGGGATGTCATCTGGTCCCATGGATGCTGTATTCTTAGCTTTGGAGAGTGCTGTTTCTACCTATGTGGCTGTGATTATCAGAATTTGGCAATCTTTTGGTATTGAGATGGGCCCTTTAGGGGGTGAGAGGGGGGTGAAGTTGCCATTCAGAGATCCGTACAGATCCCACACATAGAAAGTGAATAACATTATTATCTTTATCATTCTTTCTATTTGGCACTTATGGTTGTGCTTTGTTTTTGCTATATCTATCTGAATCTATATTTCTTAAAATTTACAGTTTCTTGATGAATCTTTTGCTTTCATTATTGGTCAAATATTTTGATTGCCAAGGACAAGGAAATGTGTCTAGATTTCACACATAAGGAAAGTGGGACTGAAAGCTAATGCCAAAACTTTCATTTTTAATGAAAGTCACATTTTTAGAGGTTGAGTGAGAGTGTGTGTGTGTGTGTGTGTGTGTGTGTGTGTGTGTGTGTGTGTGTGTGTGTGTGTGTGTGTGTGCGTGTGTGTGTGTGTGTGTGTGTGTGTGTGTGTGTGTGTGTGTGTGTGAAATTGCTTATGAATTAGGTTAGAGTAAGTCTTAGGGAAGGGGGTTCATGTGTTTGAAGTGTGTGTGTGTGTGTGTGTGTGTGTGTGTGGGTGTGTGTGTGTGTGTGTGTGTGTGTGTGTGTGTGTGTGTGTGTGTGTGTGTGTGTGTGTGTGTGTGTGTGTGTGTGTGTGTGTGTGTATCCTAAAGACCCCCAGCCCACCATAACTATATATGCTAACCCTAACCCTACTCGCAGTTCTACATATTAGAGCACTAAATGCTCTTTCACTAACAGTACTATTATACAGACAAGTTAGTGATGTTTCCCTTTTTTCTCTTTGGTATATCCAGTCTGAAAAAGAGAATTTCCTTGTTGATTTAGTTTGCTTATTTGCAGAAGTAGCAGTTAAGTGAAAGACAAGTTTGTCTCATATTTTCAACAATTGGTATTTTGCTATAATGATAGTTCATTTTTTAAATGTACTCACTCTCTCTCTCTCTAGATTTATATATATACATGTGGGTGTAAGTGAAATAACTGATGCCGCAAAATATCACAAAAGAGCTTATCAACAAAAACTGATTGGAGCTCAAAATGTCTTCAAATAACATGCATGCAAGTCAAAAAACACTGTATTTGTAGTATGGCAAGCTACGCCACTACATATACATTTACATATGTCAACTTTGTGATCACACAATAGCAAGGAAAGGGTATGTTTTCCATTCAGTGATTTCACACAGACACCTTTGATCAGCTGAACTTTCAACCAAACAGATTCAAGAAAGAGCAAAAGAGGAACACTTGTATATAAAAGCACCTGTACTGGAGAAGGTATTCCTAATATGCTTTTAAGAAGTTGGAAGGACAGCATGTCACCAGCTCTACTGATATTCAAAGTTTAAGTTTAATGACCAGGAAAATGCCAACAGAATGGAAAAACGGCCAAAGTGTCACATATCTTAAAAATTAACAGTAGTAGATTAGGTCTTAATTTTTACACATTTGTAAGAGTTTTTGCTTGTCCTGTGTAATTTCCATACAAAACGACCCCGTTCAGTACTGTTATGCTGTTTGGAAGGCTTGGAGTGCAGTGGCAATACACAGTATGCCTACAATAAAACACAGTAAAGTTTCAGCCTGCATTTCTTCTGAAACAACAGATTCTTGGTGATATAGATATAATTCCTTTGTAATGTGCTTAACAGAGCAGATTATCTTTGTTTATCATCATGTATACCAGTTGCAAAATTTGGGAATATCTATATATACACATATATATATATATATATATATATATATATATATATATATATATATATATATATACATACATACACCACCATAATGAAATAAACTGAGGATTACCTTTAACACAGGAAATTAACTATCAGTATGGGTACAGAAAGAGAGGATATGAATCGAACAGAAGGTGTCCCTCAAGGATTTATTTTGATATTTTCACCAATTAACTTACTTATGGGAAATACCACATTACAGCATAGAATCATTACAGTAAAATCTGCAGAAAATATTAAGTTGTCTGAGATCATTAATGAACTAAACAAATATCTTTATTTACAGACAATCATTACAAAAGTTGCAAAAATGGATTTGCCTGCATACAAGTCTAGGTTCACTGATTATAATGCAGTTGTGTACATTACAATGGAGCTGGATCAGCTCATTTAAGAACGCTATTGAACAAGGCATGGTGACTACAGAAGGCCAAAATCTGTCCATGGTGCAAGTCCCAGACTAATTTCTGAAAGCTGTCGATCAGTCACTTTTTACCTTTTATCTGCTTCATAAACGCCAAATTTAAGGTACCATGCTAATCTATCACATGACAAGAAATATATATATATATATATATATATATATATATATATATATATATATCAGAAAGGATTTGTTGTAGGGGAAATGGGCAAAAAGAATTACAAGGGTAAGAGATTTAATTTAGGAGAACATGTTAAAATTACTTGCCATATTATCATTCTCTGCTAGGGAAGTGAAGAGAGAGATGACTTAATAGTTGTATATAAGGTTCCTACTAATGAATATTCCTTCATTTGTGGAGGACAAAAAGGAAGTTCCTTCCTGAAATTAGTAAGCTTGGAAACTAATTTGGTGAGAAGGCATTGTAATACATCTTGGAGGATGAGCAGGCTCTCCAGATGGACAGTTCCTACTTGAAATTGTTTATTTTTGGAAGCAAAGGCTGCAGAAGGTATAACTAGCTTTAGGCCTGATTTGGTTGCCCATTTTCATCACTGGGTTTGTAGTTTAGTAATGGCTAGGCATATAAAGGTAACTCTCTACATGTTTTTCCTGTGACTTTGTTTTATTCTAAGGTCACAGTTATCTGTTTCTGGACTCAAAAACAATTATTTTACTGAGTATTAATTAAAGCTAAAAGTAATGTGCAGACTGCATGGACTTTAAGTTTTTTAAATGGCCATCAAATTATGCAAGGTGATAAAACTGTTATGGAAAATAACTTCCTATTGTAATTTTAAGAATTGTAAGTACAAAGCTTGGAATTAAGTAAAAAAACTGTCTTACTACACTAGAACAGTAAATGTTGAGCATCACTTATTGGACCAGTTTATCAGCATGACCAGCTCCTTTCATAGAATCTCCCTCACATCCTCACCTGCTGCTTCTAACTTTGTGTCATCAGGGAAGAAGTAACACGTGCAATACTCTTTATCTTTCTTTATCCATTACATTGGCCTTTTCACCATGCCCACAGTCCTTCCATTGAAACAAGGAGCACTCCTTACTATTAATCCTTCCTCCAGTACCTGTAGTCTTCCTAGCAGCATCCTGTGTGGGACCAAGTCACAAATCTAGAGCAATTTTGCCTGAAAGCTTTTCAAATCACATACTCATCTTAGCTGTTGTATTGGAGCATTGTTGTTTTCTAGGAAGGCCCTCAGGACTCAGTCCAGCACTTTCCTCTGACACTGCTCTTAGCCAATCTGTTTCATTGGATTTTTCTAATTCCCTCCCCCTTTGTACAACAGCTCCTTCCTTCCTGTCCTCATGGACTTCTACAGTGGCAAGCAGTCTGTTGAAAAGCTTTCCCGGGGACCAGTTTGCACAAAGACCAGATTCATGGTAACCATGGAAGGCAAGCCATCTGGTTGTTATGATTAGTCTCTTTAGGAAAATAAACCTCCACCCTTTCCATCTTGGTGTCTGTCTAAATCTCCCCTCATTCTGCCCTGCCTCCCTTCCAGCATGACGCATTCTTCTTGCCGTCTTTCGTAAAAACATCACATGCTTCTGCTTTTTCACAGACTTCTGTGGTCTGTCTCCCATCTTAGCTCAGTCTGGTCAAGTCTTTTTCTCACTTCCTTCTTTCTGTTATATCAACTAAAGAAACCCTTTTTTCCTCCTCTTGACCATTTCAGAAAAAAAAAAGGATTCATCTTTTGTCTTTAATGTCATCACTTGCTTTGTTGTTATCCTCCTTGCTTCCTTGTACTGTGCCTTTTCAACTGCCACCACATTTTAACTCTGGTATGCTTTATCTTTTTCCCTGTTCACTAGCCTCTGCTTCCTGTTTTACCCATATTGGCCTTCTCCTCTTTTTGCCTTTCTGACACTTCACCAAGCCCTAGCCCATAGCCATAGTCATGAATATTGCATCCCTGGCCCTTTCCTCAATAGTTAACTCCCTCATTTTGTCCCTAGTCCCCTAAATCATCTTTGACCCTCTCACCCAAGTTCACCATACTCCTCTTTCCTTAAATATCTGACAACATCATCTTTGTCTTTTTATCTTGTCCATACTTTAAAGCACACAGTGGCATGATCATTGTTCACTAATGATGTTATCATCTAGACATCTCTAATCCCCTTGGTTAGGACTGCATCAAGAATCCAGACATATACGAGTTGAATAAATCCAGGGTTTCAACTTCCTTCCTCCTCCTTCTGACCTTGAAATCTCTCAGTCCTCTCCCGGAAAGTTCAGATCTCCCATGACTCTAACCATCTTCCTCACATACCACTCCTCTTCCTCACACACCCCTCCTTCATTTACATCTTCAGTTACTCATTCCTCTCCCATGATATATCTATGGGTAAACTCATAGCAATCCACCAGCATTATTCACTTCCAGTACCTTAATCCTACTTTCCTGCTGCCTTCATGGGGTGTTATCCTTCCTTATCTCTGCTCTTACATTTGATGCCCTTGTTTACATTGATTGCTACACCACTTCCTCATGGCATTCCTGAGCAGCCTGTAACCAGCCACTCCCTTGTCGTACCTCCTGTTGTTACTGATGCATGTTTCTGTAACACCAACATTGTCTACCATCTCCTCATTGTTTTTCAATCTACAGATACCACTTCTTCTTGCTAGACTCATTCCTCTGCATATTAATACTACTCAACCATGCTCCAAGTTACTCCTGGTTGTTCATCTGTTGTTTTTATGTCTGTTTTTCCATCTTTGTACTGCATGAGCACCTTTTCCTCTTCCTTACATATGTTCACATACCCCCTTTCCTCTTAGATTAAAGTTACTGTTAGAGAGATGCTAAATTTCAGCCTTGCTCTGAGCACTCCCATCTCCTGTGAGCTAAGATGAAATATGTCCCTTGCATAAAGCTGGTCTCTCCTGTCAGGTCTCTCTCATCCTCCTATCAGTATCACACCCTTACCCCTTGTCTATTATCACAGCCATTCAATATACTCCCTAATTCACTGCTTCCTCAGACTGCTGGCTGTTGGCAGAAGTAGCACTTCTAAAAATGCTACCCTCAAACTTCTAAAGTGGCATCTTTTTATCATCTGCATAAATGTGTTTGCTGCCCCAGCAACTGTTTCCTCTAACAAGTCATTGGCGTCTGTATGCAGCCCATCATGAATTCACCCCTTCCCCCCTTGGTTACCATCTTTGTCACCTTCTGCTATTTCTAACTGTGTCTGAGCCATAAGACTAGTTTCACCGTAATCTGATCTTCCCCATCCTTTTTGGCAAGTGACTTAGATTCCATGGTAATTTAGCATCCATTCACCAAAACCATCTTTTCACTCTCCACAAGGGCCTCATCTCCCTCACCTCTTATTCCATATCCCCAAATTTTCTAGCCACAACCTGTCCTACTTCAATTCCATTACCTCTGTCTAACCCTTTTCACCTCCACCCTCTGCACTGCCAATTTAGGTGTGTCTATCTCTGTTCACTGCCTGCCTTCCTTCTCCCTGCATGTTGCTGCATCCTGCATAGCTGCCTCTGGCTCTGTGTCCATTTACTCATCTGTCAAAAATATCTGAACCTATCCCTCATTCATGGTGATGACAAGATACTGAAGAAGACTAGCTGTGTCTTGCATCAGATGAGAGCACTAAGAATTCAGCCAGGTTTCTTATCTTAATCATATAAACAGCCAAGGAGTAAGCAAAAAATATGTGGCCTAGTTTACTTAAAAACAGTAGGATTAAATATGCCTTATGTTTCTAAATGTACACTTATAAATCAGAAAATAAATGTAAAACATCTACAAATCTAAATTACTGTACAGTAAATTATTTAGGAAAACCCCAGGATCTGCATTGCAAGCCAGCAGCTATAAATTAACAAAACAGACTTATCAATTGTTTTTAAAACTGATATAAGTAGCTGAAAAGCAACCCAAGAAGTTAAAATTATAAGCTACCAACATGATCCTAAAAAGTAATTCACTCATAAGTTAATAACCTTACCTTAATAAAAACAAAGTTAAAAACACATCACAGATTATTATGAGGCCAGACCAAAGTTTTTCTTCTCTACTGTGCTCTGTTGTAAGTCTTACAGTCTGTAACTGAGTGCCTTAACTCATACTGACCCATGTGCAGTCACCCTGTAACCCACACTATTCACTCTCTCCAAGTCTTACTTGTCCCCCCCCCCCACACACACACACACACACACACGCACACTTTATGTGGCCAAGCTGCATCTTCTCTCAATTATACAGTCATCTCCTTCTTGTTCTTGAGTTGTGTGTAAATATGATTTTCACTATGTTAGTACATTAAAGTTTGGTGCTGGTATTCTTTAGAAATACAATGTTTGTACATGTTTCTTAGCATACTGATGTATTTTCACCTGTGGCAGGAATCAAAGTTAAAAAGATCGGATCTGCATCATTTCAGTTTCTAAACATACCTCTCAACTGTCCAGATTTTCGCAGAACAGCCAGATTTTTGCCTTAAATTTTTGGTCTGTTACTCATAAATTTTTGGTTTCTGGCAAATGATTAGCAAATCACTGAAGTCAGAAAATAATAACAGGCATTTCAGTTTCAGACTTCATACCCTTCCAAAAATTCATACTTATGGAAAATCTGTTGTTCTATCAACTTTCTAAGTTTATAAGAGAAATATTTAAAAAGTGTCCCTATGTTTTGGCCTCAGTCTCCCCATTATTTATGGCTGTGTCTAGATTTTTTGCTCTAAGAGGTTGAGAGGTATGATCTAAGAGTAAGTAAATAAATAAGATCAAGTTTCAAGAATGCAGGACCAGGAGTAAGGAAGGTCCTAAGAAAGAGAGAGATGAAAAAGGTAGGATGTTTGGTTGGTTATATAGACTATGCAATAACAGTGAGGTGATTACAATAGGTAAGGCACCCAATCTATGCCAGCAGTGATGTTCTACAAAGACAGTATGGAAGAGCTTGAGTAAAAAAGGCTGTAAGCACTAGGTGTTTACTATTTGCAAAAATAGAGAAGAGATAAATAATATGGGCTTGTGTCATTAGGCTTTAAGTGGAAATGTCAATTTCTGTATGAATGAAATGTTGGACAGAGACTCAAGTTAGATATAACTGAGTATTTTTAAAGAGTCAAAAGTCCCTTGGTATGACTTTCTAGATTTAGTAATGGGAAGCAGGTCGAAAGAGGGGTGCAAATTAGTATGGAGTAAGTAAAAATTGGAGATCTGGGGTGCCTGTAACTGCAACAATCGGGTTATTTTTAGGGACAATTCATCTCCTTCTACTGGATTCATCATGCATTTAACTTTAGTAACTAGTTAGTATTGTGAGAGATACAATAATGTATGTTCTTAATGTAAACAGTGAATAGTCCTATTTAAAGCATTACTGTATGACAGCTGTGTGCTGAGAAATGATTATACAATCAGTGATTTGTCTAACCAACATTAACTGTTTCCATAGGATGAATTTCTCATAGTACCATACATATGGATACAGGGGTACAAATGGTCCACCAACATTGTTTCCATAGGACAAATTTGTCATAGTACCATACATATGGATACAGGGGTACAAATGGTCCACCAACATTGTTTCCAAAGGACAAATTTGTCATAGTACCATACATATGGATACAGGTTTATGAATGGTCCTAAATGTTTTCCCTGCCTAGTTTGTAGTGAGACCTTGCCACCTGTACAGCCGCCTCTCATTATCAATCTCTTCTTCTTCATCCTATCCCTTCAGTAGAACATGTGCCTGGTTCCGTAATATGCTGGTACACCTCATAGTGGAAGTAGAGAACCCCACTGAGTGTTTTAACTGACAGAGATTTTATCAGCTGCAAGGCCTGCCTCAGATGTCCACAGAAAGGCATCAAAGGCACTTGTAAGGTAGCATGGAAAATTTTACCTTGGTATTACAAGATACTTAAAATGGGCAGTTTTTGTTACAATGATCAGCTATGGCAGATGCACAAACTTCAATTAGTTCTAATGCAAGTACACCATAACTTAAACACTGACATGCATGCCCTGTCTTTACTTGGCATATATAAGAGTCTTTGATCAGATTTGTCCCATTTGTTTCTGTGCAAATCAGTTTTTAAATACAGCAGATGCAACAAACTGTTCTGTAAACTCAGACACATTGACTCTGAATCTCAGAGCTCACATCTCAAATCCACCAATACTTGTAGAATTTCATTTTCTTGTGATTTTTATAAAAGCACAGACATTTTGTTTAGCCGTAGGAATCTGGAAGTCTATAGTATTTTGAAAGTAGCTACTGCTATATAGTGTGCAAATGGCAAAGCAACCATGAGTCAAACAGAGATCGTTCCTTACAAAATCGTTTTTTTTTTTTTTATTTTCACTAGACTTACCCTATTTATAAATAAAATAGAGAGTACCATGCCACACAGGAGATGCAGCCACCTGGCAGAAATATCTAGTGACAGCTAGGACAAGAGCTGACAAATGGTGCAGTACAGACAGTACATGCAGCTCATTCCATTGTGAGGTGATCTAAATACATGCTGCAGTACAGGACGTCTGCACTGCAACAAGTAGAAGAGGAAAAGCTAACCATCATGGGGTGTAAAGTCAGGAGCTGCACAAGTTACATTAGGTGCAAACCCTTATGTCATATATGTCTGAAAAAATAAGTAAGTCTTACCAGTTTATATCCTCAGCTCATACTCACACCAGTGAAATAAGATATTTTAGTCACTTTTATAGACACATACAAGTCTAAATGACCTATTAGTTAGCTTCAAGATCACTTTGGTTTTAGAGTTCTTCCTTTCACATTTGACAGCTTATATTCATTTTCAAAGGTCCATTTATTTACTGAAGCTGATTATCTCATAGCTTCATAAGCTCATAGGAGATTACTAGGCTAACTGCTCAAGAGTCCTTACATGCCTAACCAGTTTTACCTGTGATTCCACCCAATTTTCTATCCCCAGAGGAAAGATAACAAGGGTCAGCAAGCAGTGTTTTGACTATTTTTACATAATTCCTCTGTCCATAATGGACATGGGTGCCACCCCAGGAGTGAATTTGTGATTTCCCATCCATTGGTCCAGATTGTGCTTGAAGATGGTCAGGGAACAGCTCTGCTTCATGTGAATAGAAAGTTTATTCCAGAGGAGGGGCAACCTCTCTATCATGGTCTATTCATGTCAGAGATCAAGTTTAGATCTTTGGAGCAGGTAACCCTCAGGCAGTTAGCTTTGTGAATATGCAACATTTCCATAAGGGCCAAGTCAGAGACTGCCTTTTAGGTCAGGCATAGATCACCCCTCAGTAATTGGTAGGAAACTGAATACAGTGACAGGGCTTTTAATTGGTTCACATATGACATGTTGGTTATACCCTGTATTTTTTGGTGAGAAACCTCTTAGGATGCTTCAACTCTTGCAGGTGCCTGGTGAGGTACATGCCAAAGGGTACACTGTACTTGATTATTGGTCTGATGAGGGCTGAGTACAGTGGTACTATGACATCCTTAGATCTGGATGATGTGCCCTTACTTATAAGCTGGGCCACAGAGAAGGATTTCCTCACCACCATGGACACATGGTGGTCAAAGTCCAGATTACAGTGCCATCTACAGCCAACTTAGCACATTGTTGAATGTTTCCCTTAAGATTTTGGACAGAACTAAAAAATGCTTTGTGTTCACCCAGATCTCTCACCACTCAATCCACTCTTAAGGGGGTGCTATCAATGTAGTAATTTGCAAGGGTATTTGGTTTCCCAAAGGGTATGCACTTCTTCACATTTAGTTTGAGGCCATGGCTCTGACACCAATCATTAGTCTGTGTCAAACCTTTCTGTAGGATATCAACATTGTTTCAGGAGTCAGTGATTGCTCCCATCTTGAAGTCATCAAAAACCTTGGTCAGCCAAAGGCCATCTATACTTGATTTGACATCTCAGAAGTATATTCCATACAGGAAGAGCCCAGCACTGAGCCTTGTGGTACTCCACTGGTGACTAGCCTCTAGCTGGATGTAGATTTCCCCACCCTGCCAACATGTGTCCCATCTGTGAGCCATTTAGCTGTCCATCTGGGGACATAAGAGGTTTATACCCAGTTTTGAGACTTTATCTATAATATTCGAGTAGGGTATTGTGTCACATGCCTTGGCCAGGTCAAGATAGGCAGTATGCACTGTCTTACCCCCTCATCCATGTCCTTGATGACCTTCTCAAAGAAGTAAACTGGACTGAGCAGACAGGACCTGCCCTAGATGAAGCAGAACTGGGTTAAGTCCAGAGTCTGGAAATTTCCTATATCATTGTTAATTAGGTGCATGATTATCCTTTCCATAGCCTTACATATGAGGCTAGTCAGATTTACAAGTTGGTAGTTTCATGGGTCATTTGATGGTCCCTTCATGTGCAAAGGGATGACTGTTGCATAGGCACCCTAGGATTCCATCAGGATCCATTGATGCCAAGTTTCTAGCTTTAGACAGCACATTGAAGACCTGTTCATATATGATAACAGGCAAAGGAATGGTAGGATGCATTTCATGGGGAGTGACCCAAGGTGATGAGGGGATAAAATTTGAGCTGAATTTATTGTCAGGCAGGTTTGCTATTTCTTCTGGCATAATATAATATTTCTCTTAAGATTTTGGACATAAAACGATGCCTTGTGAAATGCTTAGAAGCATCATAGTTAGCTTGTTTATTTTTGTCTGTTTGTTTTTTTTTAAATTCACCTATCAACATAATTTAGATCAAGTTAATTATTTAGATATCACTATTCTGAAGAAAAAGTAAATCTGAGTCAACAATATACAGAAAGCCAACTTTTTCCAACACTTATTTGCATTTTAAAAGTTGCCACCCCCACCACTGCAAAAATAATATGTTTAAAAGACAACTAGTAAGAACAGCTGGAATGTGTTCTAAGTTTGAATTATTTCAAGATGAATTAGACAAGCTAACTACAATGCTTTTGGAAAGAGATTTCCCTTGCCATTTACTTCAAAATATAGGAGATTAAATTTTAAAAGGTTAGAGGACAACGTACGGACACTTAACTAGGTCTAGAGAATGAGACTGAAACTGATTTGGAATTGAAAAAAGGAGGCAGTGGAACTGTTTTTAACAATTCTTTTTTGATTAAATTTAACAACTATAACAGATTCATGATACTTTGAAAAAAAAATTAAATATTTTAAAAACAGATGATGTATTCAAACCAGTGGGTGATGGGTCTATATTATATATTCAAACTTTCTAAACTTTGAATCCCATATGTTCAACAACATATGATCGAAGTTCAAAAGTCTGAATATATAATAAAACAAAAAATAAATAAATACACTTACCTTAATGGTGTAGGTAGGGGGACAAGCCCCCCTGCGCCCCCCACACCTCCCTACTCAAATATACCAACTCCGAGATCACACTTCAGTGCAGAAAAGGGAAATTCTCCCATTCTGCACCAAACAGCGCTGTTCTGTTTAACCTTCGACCACTTGAAATTTCGATCATATAGTGTCAACCATATGCCATTCGAAATTTCAAGCGTTTGTTGTTCTAATAGGAACCCGTGAGTGATAGAGAACTATTTACTTTTAAGACCAGAAAAAAATCTTAAAGGATTATTTGAAAAAGAAGACAGATTGCAGAAAGATCTTCTGCCACCTGGTGCTGTGGAGTTTATAGGAAGTGTTCTTGCATACTGGAAGGAATTTTGATTACTCTTACTGCATCCTACTTTGATAAAGTTTTTCTAGCCAAGGGAATCTATGATAATGAATTAGTTTACATAGCAGTTTGTATAAGCTGCATGTGTTTCTACCTAGGTAAAACCAAAAGGCATCTTCATAAATGAATCTACAAACACAATTATGACATTCTTAAGAAAAACATCAATAGTTCCCTTTTTAAACACAGCTTGACGTGTAATGACTTTACTAAGCTTAAATTTGTTATTTTGGAAGTAATACCACAGAATGAGAAGGGAGGTCATTGGGAAAACTTTTTTTAAAATAAAGAGAGCTCATATGGCAAATTAAGTTTAATGCCTCTATTTTTTCATGTCTTAGTGAGCACATTTCAATAACACCAGCTCTTAAAATAAGATTGGCTAATTTCTAATTTTTTTTTTAGTATTAGAATGTTTTCATATAATGTTTATTCAACACTTTTTAACTATTTGATGATTTACAACTTCACTTGTTTTTTTTTTTTTTTTACTTGTCTAAATGTTAATTCTTAAGGGGACTTAATGAATCAACTTTTAGGATAATTAGAGTGTTAATGCTGCTTTGTTTGTATTGAATGGTTGTAAGCACATGATTTAATTTAACTTTTATTTAAACTCGAACTGAAAGGCACTCTAGGTTCTGATGAAGTTCTATGAAGTGTAAAGGATGAAAGTACTTAACTTGTTGAGTTTGTTTGTTATATTTAAGTTTCATGGTTTTCCAATTTTGTACCAACTGGGGTTTGAATTTTGGATATTATACTAAGAAGTATGTGGTATACAGGTAATGTCTAAGGTTGGTACTTGCATTAAATTCTATATCTATGAACTTAAGAGACCAATCTACAAACCTGATGAGGTACAAGATGAGGCAGCCAAGACAGAGAAATAGTGCAACTTTCCTCTATAGTTGTACAACAAAAGGGGGTTTATAGTTAGCTGGGTGTATAACAGGAAGAATGGCCCACCTTTACAAACATATTCACACTGCACTAGCATTTTGGAAGAAACTGGACTTGTGTAGTTTGTCTAAGTAAGTTTGGCAAAGTTCCGGCCAACAAATATAAGTCACTTTTGATTATGTTGATGATCCTCAGTATAATTTTTGGATAAGTTATGCAGAAGTATTTGTTTTTCAGAGCATGAGAACATTTTTAATGCTGTTTTACTGACACGTTTTTCACTGTATATATCTTAAGTACTTGCATGAGATTCTAACTGAGCTGTGGGCTTTTCAGATTAGTTAAATATGTAAAAAAGATTTTTGTATTCCTTTATATCTGTCACTTTCTTATACAGATACAGTTATTATGTATCTTACAGGCTGGCATGGCAACCACCTAGAGAAGGTTATAACATAACACTTTCCTCACCAAAAGATGACAGCATTAAAGTGATGCAATTTTTGTGCAGTAGCTATAGAATCGGTATAGGTGCTACCTTAAACAGTATATGATAGCTATAGAATTGGCATAAGTGCTACCTTAAATAGTATATGATAGATATAGAATTTGCATAGGTGCTACCTTAAACAGTATATGATAGCTATAGAATCAGCATAGATGCTACTTTAAACAGTATATGAAGGACCACTGCATAAAGGGACTGCTAACACACTTAAGCACACAATCCCAAAGTTGCAGAAATGAATTTGGATCACAATAGTCATTGATCATCCTCCTCAAGAAAGAGTAAACCTGTCTGGTGGACATCTACAATAAATAAACTCTATAATAAAAGGAAAAAAATTGCTGTCCAGGACCAAGAAGGAGCAGGTGGCTAACTGGAACCAATCTCTCCTTAGCCTGAACAAGCAAATAAGAGCACTAATCCTCCATAGCAAACTTCAAGTCCAAACTGGCCACACCTACTAAAAACAATCATAAGGCCTTTTTCACATATGTCCACAATCTCAAGGGAAGCACCCACATCTGTTCAGAACTGGTGGTCGAGGACACCACATACACAAATGCTGTAGATATAGCCAACCTGCTGGCAGACAGGTTCAGTGAAAACTTCACTCCTCTGTCCTCCCATCAGTAAAACAGGACATCCCCAGTACCTACCCCCCTCCCCTTATCTCTAGTGAGCAAGTCATCACTGCCCTCTCAAAGGCAGAAAATACAGCCTCCACGGGAACCGATAACATCCCAGGCTGCATCTTGCATGAACTCAGGCAGGAACTTGCAACAGCATTAGGCACCCTATTCATCCAAAGCCTGAATGCCAGCTTCATCCCAGCTGAGTGGAGGACTGCTACTGTCATCCCTTTGCACAAAGGTGGAGCATCCACTGATCCAGGAAATTATAGACCCATCAGCCTAACTAGCCTGATCTGGAAGATCAGGGAGTGGATTATCACGGACCTCATTAACAAGGACATTGGCAACCACCAGATACTTGATCCCACACAGTTTGGTTTTGTCAAGGGGAGGTCATGCCTGCTAAATTTGGTCACCTTCTTTGAGACAGTCACCAAGCCCATAGACAAGGGGAAAATGGTTCCCCCCCTCCTACCATGATGTGTCCAAAGCCTTTAATACTATTCCCCACTCAGGTATAATAGATAAACTCTCTCAACTAGGCATCAATCCATATGTTACCAGATGGGTAGCAAACTGGCTCACTGATAGAATCCACCTACTCAAAATAGGGGAAGCCACCTCAAGTAGCAGACCTGTAACAAGTGGTGTACCCCAGGGATCGGTTTTGGGGCCTCTGCTGTTTGGGATATACTTCTCAGAGGTGCAGGCCAAATTTGGTGGGCTATGGCTGACCAACTTTGCACATGACTGCAAGCTGGGTGCTGTCATCAATTCCCCTAATGATGTGGAAATCCTCCAAGAGGGTCTCACACAAACGAATGACTGGTGCCAGAAACATGGCCTCAAAATGAATGTCAAATAATGCATCATCATCATCCCTTTTGGGGAGAATGATGTCCCCACAAATTATCACATTGATAATAAGATACTAAGCACACAATCAGTCGTGAGGGACTTGGGCACCCAGGTTGATAGTAAACTGACTTTTGACCACCATATTGCCTCCATTGTACTGACAGCTTTCTACGTGGCCCACCTCATTAGTAAGGGTATCTCATCCAGGAACAAAGTGGTCATAACATCCATGTATTCTTCTTTATAAGACCCATTATTGGGTACAATGCCCCTTTTGGCATGTACCTCACAAAGCACATGCAGCAGCTGGAGAGACCACAGAGGTTCCTCACCTGAAGAATCAAGGGCCTCAAACATCTACCCTACACAGGTAGGCTAAAACCCCTGTCCCTCTACTCAGTCTTCTATAGACTCCTCAGAGGTGACCTCTGTCTGGCATTCAAAGCAATCTCAGAACCCGCCCTGATGGAACTGCTGCATATCCGCATGTCAAGCTCCAGTCGAGTAACCCACATGTGCAACCTCAGCCTGGTCTGTGACATCAATAGGACTTGTTGGCAGGACAGATTTCTGACCCAGAGATTCCCCCTTTTGTTGAACAGACTCCGTCTCCATGTAAAGCAGAGTATCTAATTAAACCTTTTTAAGCACAACCTGGATAACTGGATGGGAAATAGAAAATACACCCCAGGGATTTCACCTGTGTCCCTGCTGGAGAGTGGCATAGGATCTTGACTTGTTGGAACATGGGCTAAATTCTTGGCTAGGCTTGTATGGGCCTCAGGCTAATAGTCTAGTAACTTCCTATGATCCTATGAACCTAAACACACAACCTTTCTAAACAGACTTAAAACATAAGTAAATAAATAAACAAATGTTCAAACTTCATTCCATGTGCTGATAAATTTATTTATTTAGGAAGCCTTCTAGCTTATCAGTAGGAGTGGTAAGCACTAGGTAGCCTATCTACCACAAGAGGAGTGGTTTCCGGCCCAAAATTTGTAGTTTATTGGCCCTTTGGGCAGTTTTTCAATCTCTTTCAACTTTCTGGTTTAAAAGCCCGCATTGTGCTTGTTTCCTGCCTTTTCTGTAACTAGTCTAGTCCAGATACAGATTTGCTGTATCCAGGACTGTTTGTAAGCTTCTGAGAGGTGCCAAAGTCTGCTCTTCAATTTTTCCCTTAGATCTGCTAGTTCTTTCCTCTCCTGCACTTTTACTAGCTTATTAGTCTAGCACTTTACCATACCAGACTTCTTATAGCAATTATTGTAGCACACAAAAGTGCTACCAGCACTAAACCTTCTACAAGGAAACAGCTCCAGTACTTATTATTAATGCCCACCCTTCCAGGCATGTCTAAAGTTCAGTTCCCTGTGCTTTCTCCTGTTAACCTGGTGAACTTGAGCATCCTGAGGCAATATAGCAACTGCCTCATGTACACTGACAACCCTCTCCTCTTACCTCCCAACACTCAGACTTGCGAGAGATGCACTTATATATCCAAATTGGAAGCCACGCACTGTCCAGCCAAGACCGGAATAGCTGGTCAAGAGGAGAAGGTCAACACTTGCACCACACCACATGGAACACATAGCCCTCCAGAACACACACCAACACTGCCTTCACATAAAAACACAAACCACACACCCACCATCGTGGAGGCTCTCAATAAAAATCTACCCAAACAGCAGAGACCTCCAAGGCAGAAACACACTTGACCACCACAGCACAACACTAATCACAATACACATAACTCTCCTAAACAGTGTGCCACTCAACCAAAGCCCCTAAGGCAAAACAGCATGCCCAGCACACTAGTCATAGGTAACTTGACAGTGAGGCACACTGATGTCTCACTCACTAGGTTAAATAAGGAAAAAGTAACAGTCGGCTGCCTGTCAGGTGCCAGAATCCACCATATAATGAATGCACTCAGGTCCCTCAACAACAGATACAAATATGACTCAGTCATTGTACATGTGGGTGTGAATGACCTGAGACGTACCTCCCTGGACTACATGAAAAGAGACATGGAGGAGCTCTTGGATTATGTAGCCCAGGCAGGTATGACCCTAGGACCTGAGCAGCATCCTACCATCCCCCAGAATCATGCCACAGTACAAGCAGAAAATGACTGATTTCAACAATTGGCTAAGTTTCTGGTGTCATTCTAAGGGGATCCACTATCTGTCTGCCTGGGATGACATGATTGACAAACCTCAATGTTTTGCCAGAAATGGCCTGCATTTGTCACCCCTGGGCTTTCGGATACTGGCCAAGGCTCTTGCCACCCCTATAGTGCCTTTGTTAGACAATGTTCCAAAGACCGAATTACCACCATAACAGCTACAAACAAATGCGATCTGAGGGTCATGCTGCTCAACGCTAGAAGTCTAAATCTCAAAATGTACTCACTCGAAGCACTCCATAAAATGGAGAACATTGACATTTGTGCTGTAACAGAGATCTGGTTCAAGGCAGCAGAAAGCACCCCTGCACTACCAGGCTATAACTCATTCCACACCTTTCAGCCCCAGAACTTGGACCAAAGCTCCAAAGGTGGTTGTGTTTCCATATTCATAAAGGATGTGCACACCTCCAGACTGGTAGCCCAACATAATGCATCAGAGATACTTCAGGTGCAGCTAACATTGGGTAAGACAGCGATTCAGGTTGTAGCCTGTTATAAGTCCTGAACCATGTCCCAAAACACTCACTCCATGTTCCTAAGCACCCTGAAGAATATTAGGGTCCAACCTAACACACTCATACTGGGTGACTTTAACTACCCCTTCATTAACTGGGAAAACTACTCATGTACCAATACACTTGCCCAACATTTCTTGGAATTTATTAATTCCAATGCCTTGACCAGCTCATTCTTACCCTCACTAGAGGTAGTAACATCCTTGACCTGGTCATTACTAACATGGGCGACCATTGCTCTACACCAATAGCCAACTCCTCCCTGGTTAGATCCAACCACAAACTAATCACCTTGGAAATCCACATCTCTCCCACCTCCACCTCCTACAAAGGTAACCACCATGAAAAACTTCTCCAAAGCTAACTTTGGGCGCCTAAGAACAGAGGTGGCTAACATCATGGCGCCCGTATAAATGGAGAATAGTTGCATGACTGCCGAATCATACACCAATGCACTGTACAAACACATACACAAATGCATAGATCTCACCAGATCCAATAGAACCAAGATGCTCTCCACCAAAAAAAGGAAACCAATCTGGTGGACCCCTGCCATAAATAAACTCTGCAACAGAAGGAGGAAACTGATGCAGAATAAGGTGAACTCTCAAGACTACAAAAACTCTCTTAACAGCCTCATCAAAAAGTTAAGATCCCTCATCAAATCCTCTAAGGCTAGCTGTGAAAATAGAATTGCAGCAGATAGTAAAGACAACCACAAGGCCTTCTATAGTTATGTAAAGAACCTCCACAGCAATACGCAGATTTGCTCTGAGCTACTGCACAATGATACCTCCTATACAATGCCAACAGATATTGCCAATATCCTGGCTGACAGATTCAGTGCCAACTTTTCCTCTCTCTCCCCCAAGGGACCAATCACAATACCAGTAGATTGCCAGGCACCCAATATTACTGCTGCACAGATTAAAACAGCACTGTCCAAGGTCAAGAATACAGCTTCTATGGGACCTGACAATATCCCTGGCTGTGTTCTACATGAACTACAGAGTGAACTGGCACCTCACTTGTGTGCCCTGTTCAATCACAGCCTCACCTCAGGCTTTGTTCCTACCGAAAGGTGCACTGCTATAGTCATCCCTCTCCACAAAGGAGGAGTAACTACAGACCCCGGGAACTATCGCTCCATTAGTCTGACAAGTCTGATATGCAAAGCTATGGAATGCATCATCATGGAACTAATAAACAAGGATATAGGGAATCTCCAAACTCTGGATCCCACACAGTTTGGTTTTGTGAAGGGTAGATCATGCCTGCTGAACTTGGTCGACTTCTTTGAGTCAGTCACCAGAGCTGTGGATGAAGGCAAGGTGGTTCATACAACCTACCTTGATCTGGCCAAGGCCTTTGATACAATTTCTCACTCAAGAATCATAGGAAAACTCACTAAGCTAGGCATCAGCCCCTATATCACTAGGTGGGTTGCAAACTGGCTCACAGATAGAACCCACAGTGTGAAAGTAGCTGACTCCAAGTCAGACTGCCGACCAGTCACTAGTGGAGTGCCACAGGGATTGGTCCTGAGTCCTCTCCTGTTTGGTATCTACTTCTCAGAAGTTCAGTCCAACACGAAGGGACTCTGGCTGACAAAGTTCGCAGACGATTGCAAGTTGGGAGCCATTATTAATTCCCCAAATGATGTTGACATCCTACAGAAAGGCCTTACTGAGATCAACGACTAGTGCCAGAACCATGGCCTTAAGCTCAATGCCAAAAAATGTGTTGTCACCCCCTTTGGGAAAAACCCAGTTTCCATGAACTACCACATCGATGGTAGTCCACTAAACACAGAAGGCGTTATAAGAGATCTGGGAACACAGGTTGACAGCAACTTCTCTTTTGACCACCACACTGCCACTGTGGTCAGAAAGTCCTTCTATGTGGTACATCTCATTACTAAGGGTTTTGCATCTAGGAAGAAAGAGGTCATTGTCTCCCTCTTCTCTTCCCTTATTAGGCCAATCATTGAGTACAATGCCCCATTTGGTATGTACCTCACTAGATACCTGCAACAACTGGAGAGGCTGCAGATGTACCTCACAAAGAGGATCCTAGGCCTTAAACACTTGTCCTATATGGACAGACTCAAAAAACTCCAACTATTCTCTGTCTCATATTGCCTACTTAGAGGTGATCTCTGCTTGACTTATAAAGCCATGTCTGACCCAGCTCTGTTAGACATGCTACATCTAAAGAAATCCCAATCCATCCCCACCACATGCTCCAGAGACCTCATCCTCATTACCACAATCAACAGAGCGTGCAGAAGGGACATGTTCATAAACCAGAGACTGCCCATGCTATGGAATAGACTTCCCATACATGTCAAACTGAGCACCTCACTAACCCTATTCAAGAGATATCTTGATGAGTGGATGGGAAATAGAAAATTCACCCCGGGGATCACTCCAGTGGCTCTACTCAACAGAGGCACTGGAAACTAAGGGCAATCCTATGGGCTAGGCTTGTAAAGGCTCCAGGCTCATTAGCTTAGTACACATCTATGAATCTATGAACCTATTTGCTTACCAGGAAAGTCCGACTGGGACACAGCCCATTTTCAGCAGAGGCCCAGGGAGAAACACTCCAGATGCATGTCTTTGGAATGTGGGAGGAAACTGGAGCACTGGGAGAAAACCCATGTGAACTCAGGGAGGGCATGCAGACTCCACACAGAAGGCACCACCACGCCAGCAGAGAATCAAACCACAGAACCTCTTGCTGTGAGGTGACAATACTAACCACTGCACCACTGCATCATCTGGTTGATTCAAATAACTTCTCCACTCACTCATTACCTTCAACAGGACCTTTAAAAATTCTTATGGCTGTGTAATAAAAAAAGAAAATTCCCAGAAAAATACTAATTTTTAAAAGGAATACCACAACCCTATATCACTAATAGAGCACTATGATCCAAAAACAAAGTGTATGCATCTATCACAAAATCAGATAGCAGCCCAGGAGACTAACTATACTCTAACCAGGTAGCATAAATCTGGAATCAAATCTTATCTGTAACAAGACCAGTAGACACACTACATGTCTTCAAACTATCACTAAAGAAATGTCTGCTAAATAACTTTTTGTGCTCATGCACTACTCCAGGCTACCACCCCTCTGTACTCAACATAAACTCCATCTTCAAAGTTACACTCCCTTTACTTAACCTTTCTATACCCTAACCTTATACATGCAACTTTATATTTCTATCACTAAGAAATCTCACTGTATATTGTCCCACAACTGTCATTTACACTGTTCTACAGACTGCCACTCCACCCTCTACATACATTCTCTCCTAAAAAAAAACTTCCATTTCCCAGATAACTTCCACTACCTCTATTTTCTTAGGTTAGTACTAGGCTAACTGCATTATGGGCCATTTTTAAGCCTAGCCAATTACCCCATGTCAGAATCAAACCCTGCACCTTGCGTTTCTAAGGTAAGCATCTTAACCATTATGCCAACCTCCCACTTAAATGCAGATCTATACAAGCTGTCTACCTCAGTCTACCTAATGTTTCATATAACTACTTCTCCTCTTAAGTTCTGCCTCCTGCTAAATCCCTTGCTGCCTTTGCTACCCTTCTCTGTACCTCCGGCTGATAGACAGTCAATGTATTATATAATGTGCTTGTCTATGTAACTTCTGTTACCAGCTACCTCATGAAAAATGTATTTCCTTAAATTCATAGACTACTGTATGTTATATAATGTGTTCCAGATATATTCATATAATTGTGTTTTCATGTAAACTCAATGTATTTTACAAAATGTCATTTTTTTGTCTTTAAATGTACTTGCCTAATATGTGGAGCTTTTATCCCAGGATCTCTACTGAAAATGAGATAAACCCTAGTTAGAACCTCCTGGTAAGCAGAGAGAGAGAAATATTGTGCAACTTATTCTCAAACAGAAGAAAGAAGTATTTTTTGCACTTGGCTAGGGTCCTCTCGCTCTCCCACCCTTCAAACATTTATTCTCTTGCCAAGCAATATCATTGATCTTACTCCATTGTTTAGATGCAGCAGCATTTTCTTTGCCCACATATATCACCAAAAAGGCAAAATTAACCAAACTGATTCAGACTATTGCAAATTATCCAGATTCAATAGAAACCACAGCTGTATATGATATTGAAATACTACAGCTGCAATTAGAACATGGGCACCCCTTTCCCACAAATGCTTCCAGCAAAATATCTTCATAACTTGCAATTAATTTCCAATAAAATCTGTGGATCCATTCTTCTCTCTCCTACAGGTGGATATCATTGTAATACCCTTTCCAAAAGCTAAATGGCTTACCATAAAAGGGACCTTAAAAGAATGTTGTTTCCCTCTCCTCCTTCCACTTGTCCATAGAATCTTAATTTCTTACCTTAACCAGTTTTAATGTAATGTCCGAAAGTTACACCCCTTTTCACTCATATATCACTCAAATCAAAGTGCTAAGCTCTAAAGAACACCCAAGTATCTTGCCTGCTCTTGATGATTTATTCTTATGGTTGTATCCTAAAGCCTGGGACATCTTTCCTCCTCCTATTGGGAACGGTAAAAATGTAAGTAAATCACCTGTAGTGGAGTGGTGCCCTTGTTAGGCTATCCCAACCTATATAAGGATCTTGTCCTTGTTGGGACTAACAGTAAGCAGAGAAAGGTGACCCTGTAAGATTCTGTGACTGATGGAGGTACCAACAGTAGTCTGACTGGCTTGTAAGCTAGACTTCTGGCTTCTGGCTTCAACTTGGTATAACTTGAAGCACAAAGTCTAGCTTACAGGTCAGTTGGGTTATAGGTTCATAGGTAAGTACTAGGCTATTTGTCCTTGTGGGCCATTTTGTGCATAGTAAATTTCCCTCAAAGGTGAGAGTCCAACCCTATACCTTGTGTCTGTCAGGTAAACACCTTAACCATTAAGTCAATGCCTAGTCATTTACAGTCAAGTACCACTTTTGGAAGCTTACTATTAGGAATGGTGAAACAGCTGTAGAGCTTAGCTCTAAACTTATTGTTCATGTGATGCCCCAGCATTGGCCCAGTAATCAAGGAGCCTCAATCCTCACCACTGGCAACAGTGGAGAACTTACACACTGAGAGAATGACAAGTACAAACACAGTAAAGTGCAATTTCTTTTAAGAGCACACAGAGATCACAGTCAGTCTTGGGCTAGCTTCTCCTTCTTTCTCCAGATCCCCAGTGAGACTCCACACTGGCACAGCTATAGAGTTGAGATCTCAGCTTTCTGGCTAGGCTAAGACCTTCAGCACCCTCTCTGTCCAGCCAGTGCTTCGTGTCCCTGCCTAAGTAGCTCACACACACGCACACACACACACACACACACACACACACACACACACACACACACACACACACACACACACACACACATACACACACACACACACACACACACACACACACACTTTGAAATCTAATTTATACACAAACACATACACACACCTGGGAAAGGCTGCACAGGTTTACTAAGCTATGCCCCATTCTGCCCAGACTATAAGGTAATTTTCACTGCCACCAGCCAGCTCCTTATCAGCTAGTTTAAGGCCCTTAACAAAGTGTCCAGTCCTACTGTGTAATGTTACTATTAATCCAAACGGCAGTTTGACCAAGGGCCAGGCTATTAGGAGTGGCATGTACAGTGTCATCAAATAGATATGCAAGTACACTAAGAGCTTAAATTCTGTAAACAGACCAGCCACAATTGAAAGGTTTAAATATATTTAATAATAAGTAATAAAAGAACAAGGCAATACTCGGTAAACAAACACTTCAGAGTTCAAAATCACAGGAAATATTTAAAACAACATTGCAGGACAGTCTCAAATAACGAAAATATCTAAGCTATACTTCATTATATTCCTAACTGTATCTAAGAGAAATTACTGTAGCCTAAACTTACTTACAGCAAGGCAAGTACAGAGGTCGTGAGTGGATGTTCTTGTTAGGTCAAAGACAAAATACAAAAATGCACTATTTCTCTCTCACAGAGTTCTTAAATGAATATCAAAGAATACTGCTAGGATACTTGCAGCATGACATCACTTTTTGTCACCTGATTTCAGTTCCCATGTTAAACCCCCATTGTTAGAAACTACTAGTATTTTAAGATCTCCCTGTGAAAACACATAAATAAGGAGCTTGTTAGATCTTTTGTCAAATGCTGGAAGTCATCAAATAATTTACATTCCTCCGCATGTAAAGACAATACAAAAAAAAAACTTCTAGTTCTAGATATTGTGTCTGCTACTGCACTGAAACTGAGAGAAAGCATCTTTTGTTTATGGCCCAGCTATAAAGTAACTTAACCTCAACTATTCTTAAGTTTTACAAGTTAATCTTCTATGTTCCAGTAGGGTACACTGTGGATACATCTTTGAAGCTCAGTACTGTAGAAACCCTGTTCAATACATACTTTTGTATCAGCTGTTTGATATACACATAACATACAGTTTATTTATTGATTTATTTATTTTACATTTGTTTACCAGGAAAGTCCAACTGGACACAGGTCTTTTTTCAGCAGAGGTCCAGGGAGAAAAGCTCCAGCAATATGAAATGATATACAGTTTGTAGAATTTAAAAAATACAAGGAACGTTTAGCAAAGTTCACAATAAACAATAGTATTCTTCACAATCAAGAATAATGCAGTGTTAGTAATACATTCTTAGAGGTTACAATAGCAAAACATGTACTATACGATTATATAAATTTACTTAGTGAGGAAAAGCTAGTGAAGATTGAAGTAATGAATAACACCCAAAGAGCAGGATGTGTTTAACTATACTGAGGGTATAGTTATCCAGGACAGTTGCAAGAACAGAGTCAAGTGTTTGCTAAGTGAATAGTTAAGAGCTTTTTAAACAGTACTGTGGAGTTGTTTGAGGTAATTGGGGTTGGAGGTTTATTCCATATTTTAGGAATGACGTATGAGAAGAGAGATTTTCCTGCTGAGTTGTTAGCTTTGCTCGTTTCTAAGAGGAGTTTGTTACTGGAATGAAGGGCTCTAGATGTGGTGTATGGTTGTATAAGATTATAGAGAGTAGGGATTTTATCTGGTTTATGCAGGATTTTGTGGGCAAAGGTTAATTGTTTATACTGCAGTAGTTGAGGAAGTTCAAACCATTTTACTTGTTTAAGAGCAATACAATGAAGTGACCTGTGTGTGGCTTCAGTGGCAAACTTAGCAATTTTGTTGTAACAGGATTTCAGTTTGGTAAGATCACTTTTTTTACGGAGGATGGTTAGTATTGGGGAGGCATATATAAGAGCTGACAGGAGGTGTGTACAGGCAATGGTAGCTTTTGTGTTTTAGTTAAAAATTGTTTCTGAAAAGCACTTCTAGTTTTTTGTGGACTTTCTTAATAGTTTGAACAATATGAATGTTGAATTTCAGATTGTTGTCAGTTTCGATGCATAAAAGCCACCAACTCATTGGAATACACACGGCAAAACAACACGTTAATAAAAAATAGTAAAAATATATAAAACATGTGAGCGCTTTCACAGAGTCCTCTCTGCTTTCTCAGACATACTACAGTAACTGCTGCTCTTGTTTAAATAATGATACATCTGTGTCAAATCCAACCAGTTTGCAGTATCTTGAAATAAAACTTAAAAAGACATACACTATATAAACAATCAAATCATAAAAATAGTGGACTAAAAATGTATGCAAAAAACTGTAAAAGCTTGCTCTATAAAGTTAGATAGTGTTAAAACTGTAGAATATATGTATAGGTTAAAAGATGTGACTGGACATAATAATCAATGTTTCAAAGCCCTGTTCCTGAGAAAAGGTTTCAGTGAAACCTTACTATTTAGTCCAGGTGGTCTGTCAGCCTGAAATATAATTATCCATTCTTGTTCTGAGGCTTTGGTCTTATTGTTCATGTTCTCACGTCTTTTATTTTCTTGTATAATGTGTAACACTAGAAATTTGAAGGTGTGTGTGGCTCCCTCCTTTATAACATGCATCGCTAACGCACTTGTCTCTTTTTTATTTTTAATGTCCCTTAAGAACATGTAAGGATAATTAGATTTCAGGCTTTCAGACCACTTGTTTCACTGAAATCTTTTCTCAGGAACAGGGCTTTGAAACATTGATTATTATGTTCAGTCACATCTTTTAACCTATACATATATTCTACAGTTTTAACACTATCTAACTTTATAGAGCAAGCTTTTACAGTTTTTTGCATATGTTTTTAGTCCACTATTTTTATGATTTGATTGTTTATATAGTGTATGTCTTTTTAATTTTTATTTCAAGATACTGCAAACTGATTGGATTTGACACAGATGTATCATTATTTAAATAAGAGCAACAGTTACTGTAGTATGTCTGAGGAAGCAGAGAGGACTCTGTGAAAGCGCTCACATGTTTTATATATTTTTACTATTTTTTATTAAAGTGTTGTTTTGCCATGTGTATTCCAATGAGTTGGTGGCTTTTTTGGAACATTATACTTTTATCGTTGGTTACTTTATCCAGATTCAGGGGATTTGTGTTTGATAATTTCGATGCATAGCAGTTTAGTATGTTACTGGGGTGATTATAGTTTTGTTTTTGGACTCTGTGTTGAAAGTTAGTTGAGAAGAGGGAGATCTAGTGGGGGAGAAGAGAAGGAGCTTAGTTTTATTGGGGTTCAGAATGAGTTGGGAATTTGCAAGCCATCTTGGTTAATGGTGTGGAGGACCTCTAGGGAAGGAGCTGTGCATATAAGAGTAGAGTCGTCCGCATATTGTGTCACAGAGGCATGTAGAGTGGAGGTGTGTAGTTGATGGGTCTATATTAGGAAGTTGAAATTTCAAAAGAGCAAATGCTCTTACATCTACTGCAAATAAATGAAACCACATAATTTCAAATGGCTGGAACAGCAAATTTTTTTCCCAGGGAAAAAAAATTGCTGGGCCATTGTCAGGACTTTGCCGTTTCTTCCACCGTGATGCAATCTTGGAGTTGGTATATTTAAGTAGGGGGGTGTGGAGACTGGAGTGGGGTTAGCTACTTTGACTGGTAGACATATATTATTAACTGCAACCCAGAACTTTTGTGGGTTATTCTGGTGTTTATTCTGAATATTATGGTGGTAGTTTATTTTGCCTTGTTTTACAAGTTTTTTTGCACTGCAGCCCAAAACTTTTGTGGGTTATTCTGGTGTTCATTCTGAATATTATGGTAGTAGTTTATTTTGCCCTGTTTTATAAGTTTTTTTTTGCTTTGTTTCACAATTCTAAAAATGTTTGCTTTGTATTTTGGGTTTTGTTTATTTTGATATTGTTCCCAGGCATTGTCTCTAGTTTTGAGTAAGGATCTACATTCTTTACTTACCCAGGGTACATAGATAGCTTTTGCTCTAATGGTTCTGGGAAGAGCATGGTAGTTTAAAATGTCTAAAAAAGTAGTATTAAAGGAGCTCACAGCATCATCAAAGGGTAGCTGTTTGAGAGAGTTACAGTTACAGCTTTTTAGAATGGTGATGAATCTTTGTGGGTTAAAGCCTTTTTTGTTTCTGATTGTGAGGTAGGTGGTTTGGTCATTTTGGTTGAGTATGGGTATGCACAAGGAAAGTTGGTAGGTGGTCACTTAGACCATCAGGAAGACAACCGGCCTGAGATGATAGGGAAGGTTTCTTGACCAGAATCCAGTCAAGTATAGACTGACATTTGGAAGATTTGTCTATTCTTGTTGGAGATGTGATCAGTTGAGTGAACCCATGTAGATTAACCAGAATCCAGTCAAGTATAGACTGACGTTTGGAAGATTTGTCTATTCTTATTGGAGATGTGATCTGTTGAGTGAACCCATGTAGATTAACATGGGATGCCGGATTGTTTGAGGAGCAATCTGACCAGTCAATATTGAAATCACCCAACAGGACTGTTTCTTGACTGAGAGAGTTACAGGCCCAGTGTAGAATGTTTTCTAGTGTGGGGATATTGTTTCCAGGTAGGATGTATCCATCAAAGATGTTAATGTGTTTTTTTGGGTTCAATTTTAATTTGTTTAGTTTAGTTTCAGTTTTAATAATGTGACAACACAAGCAATTGCAGCATGCTGATATTCATAAATGACACATAACTATTTACAAAATTCCAGATAGCTGGGCTAGCAGTATTTCCTTTTATCACAGTTCACTTTAAGGGATGGGCAGCCTACATCTCTTTTTCTAATCCTCTCATTACATAATAATACCTCAACGTAGTGACCTCTACTGCTTATGCTTTTTAACTATCACCCATTGATTTGCTACAATAATTCTCTTATGTTGTTTTTGAAACATTAATATCCTGAGGTGCATTTCTGTATCCATTTTATGGCTTCTGCATTTACATGATTTTCACTGTATTGTAGTCATCTGTTTTCTATGATTCACAGCTACTTTTATCCTTTTTTGTTGTATTACTGCTTATTGTCTTATATTACTATATTATGATTATAGTGCCTCTTATTTTGTGACATTACTACCATCAGAGCAGTGCCCTTGAGAATCAGTCTAGTAACCCAGGTATCAAACATATAAATAAAAGGATTACTGGTATTAAATAGGTTTGCCTTGGTCTGTAGGTACTATCAAAAAAAAAACTAGGGAAGAACACTGGATAAGTAAGTATATGGCATCTCATAAGTTCTACTTTTATTACTGCTATGTACAGTTGTTATAACTTGAAATTCTGTTTGGCCACATAACTACTACTTTTTGCTCTTCCCCGCCTCATCATTCTGAGCAACATTGAAAAGGTCAAGTGTGCCTCCCATTGTAACACTGCTTCAAACCTATATTCATAGTAAATAGCTGTGCTCCACTGAAAATAATTATGTGCAGGTGCTGATTAATTATAGCTGAAACACTTCTCTTTATCATTCATTTGCTAGTCAAGCATTTTTTTTTCTTAGGCATTCATCTCATTTTGCTGCAGAGTCTGACTGTTTTTTCCATTCTTTGATGAGTAAATGTATCCCCATTAAGACAAATGCTTAAAAATATATAAACCCCCCTCCATAGGCATGTTAACAAACCTTGTATCAGAAGGGAGAACTCCCAAGGAAATAACAAGTCCCATAATGCCTAGTTTCCTAGGCTATTTCATATTAAGAAATAGCTTTTTCCTATTTTGCGACTTTAACTTGCATAGCAGGTTGTTTTCCACAGCCAGCCAGAACAATAATATTATAAACATCTCTCATTTCCTCACAAAACCTAACTAAAATGGATGAATCACTACTGTCCTGCAAGAAACAGCTACTGGCTTTATACATTCCCAGCAGGATAGCACCAGAGATATAACAGTGACAGTATGGTATGTTCCTGATATGATTTCACAGCACATTTATTTAAAGGGCTTGCTGAGAAATACTGAATTCTGCTGATTTCCTGATCACAGACATTTCTTCACAGGAAAAAAGCAGCTGCCATAACCCTTGTGCCACGTCCACTTATTTGTGGGATATTGTCCATTCCATATAACTATCTTAGCTGCACAGCTATGTCAAACATTCCACTTTCCTAACCACATATCATTGTTTATTTTGTATTGTTTGCTTCATGTATATTGAATGAATTGACTTAAAAGCAAGCCTTATAATATGCCATATAAATAATCGTTTTTAATTTCTGTATATATTTTCATTAGAATATTGATTAGCTTATGTTTGACTCCATTACTAACATTTTGAAAGAAAGAAAGAATGCATATAAATCTTGAATATTTTGTAATGAGAATGGATTTGTGACTCCTGGCATCTGGTACAGAGAGTTAAGGCTGTGAGCTTTAGCGTTTGTTGCATGGGGTTAGATTCTGTAAGCCCTCATTTTCCTGCTGTGTCACCTTGAGTAGATTGTTTAACTTAGCTCAGCATAAATAGAGCTTTAATGCTTAAATGTGTTTATAACATTGTCAGACACGTACAAAATAAACACCTCTGCCATGTTGTGAACCTGAGCCCATCACACCTACAGCACCCTGCATTAACCCACCACACCATGCAGATCTTACTTAAAACAGGTGTTGTCATCAAAACATAATGATTGCCACGTACAGTCATTAGGTGCTGCACGGCACAAACTGGAATAAAAACTAATGGGAAAAAGGGGAGTGTACCTTGGATTCTGGTGCAATAATGCACCACTAGACAGCCAAATATATAATAATGGATGTAAGTGAGGCCTGTGATAGCAGGTAAATGTGCCTTTTTATCAGCAAAATGTAGAAAGACACCTGCTAAGGCATCAGTGGCAAAGTACATGTTCAACTGGGATCCTGGTACAGAAATACAGCCATAGAAAGCCATGCATATGCTGATGGATGCAGACAATGTGTGTGTGTCACAGCCTGCATGTCTGCATATATACCTTGCAAATACACATGCTGTAGCAGTGGCTCAGTAGCTCAGTCTGTTAAATGCCTTGCAGGCAGTATATTTTGCCAAATGCAGTCCTGGGTTCAAATCCAGTCTTGTGTTGCACTTCAATTACATTATTGTGAAGACAGCGATTAATGACTGAGTCATGCAATATTTATCCGCACAAGTTACTGCTAATTAATTAACCGCTATCCATTTTTGCAAGTCAAAGGCCTGCAGATAGGGACACACTGAACATATCCGTATAGCCTAACTATATGTCACCTACTACTCTGTTATTGGCAGTGTTGCATAACAGACGTTCCTTAATCACATGCCTCAATTGGACTGTAAAGGGTACCCTTACCCTGAGTCTGCCATAATGACAGGATTGCCACAGCTGCCACAGTTACACATACTGCTTGTTGTCCTCCAAAGTGTTCACACTCCCCACTATGTGTTCTAAGATGCAGCAGCAGCTGCAGCCTGTTACACACACAGCTGTATGTAAAGGTAGCTGCTACAGACCTACCATACCTCCCACCCCCGGAACAAGGAATCCAGACACAGCCATGCTTAATGGGTGGGACAAAGGCCCAGAGACAGGGACATGTTACACAGTTTTCTCCTACAAAGATAGTAAGTTGATAGAATAACAACTATTGCATTAGCATGTATACTCTGAGGGGTATGAAGTCTGACACTCAAATGTGTGTCTTTCATTGTTGACCTAAATCCACAATGTTTTCCATTGAACTGCCATATAACCACAATGTCGTGGGACACTGACCACACATATGAGGTGAAACTGTGGACATACTGCATAAATTTCTACAGTTGATAGTTATGGTAAATACCCTCTGTGATGCTGTAGTCTTGAGACCTCAGTAATGTCCATCTTAACAACTAAGAAAGGGGCCCAGGTCTACATGAAGGCCTTATATATTGCACTGTGGTGGCATGTCATTGGCTAATGATAGCACAATTCAGCTGTTTTGTCTGAAATTAGCATATCAGAACCACAGATTGGTGCAGAGGCAATTGTCTGCCAATGAACAATACCTTAAAAATGCAAACAACTGGTTACTGGGAACAAATCTACATGAGACAACTCACACAGAGAGCATATTTTCAAATGATTACTGGAAGCTAATTTCAACAAAGGAGTACTACACTCCACCAGGTATATAATTTATTTTTCCATATAACAGGATGCAGATGGGAGGACGGGGTATGGGGAATAGGGATTACCGCAGTAAGTCTGTCTTAGATTTATGGTAATGACATGTCCTTGATACTCTTCTGTACTACACCTACAGGCATGCCTCTCAACTGTCCCCGATTTTCACTCACATCTTAGCTCTGTCCCTCTTAATCCCTCCTTACAATGGTTGGCTGTTGTAGGAAAGCTAGTGAATTACACATAATACATAGTGACAATAAGTAAGGGTATACAGTGCTGTCACTTCAAATGACGTACAGTAATTCACCTCATTCACCTCCTCTCATTTTGTCAATGCCTCACATAAATAGTTCTAACATTTTAAAAGTGTCCCTGAATGTCCCTGATGTACTCTGGCTAAGTCCCAGATTCTGTTGACATTTGTCCCTTTTTGGTTGAGAGCTATGTCTAACATACCTGCCAACCACTTATAGCAAGAAATATGGACAAAGCCATAATTAATGGAGGGAAAATGCCCAAAATTAGGGACACTGTTTAAATATTGCTCATACAAAGTAAGAAAGAGAATAGAATAACAGATATTATAGTAGCATAACTGTGTTCTTAAGGGTATGACATCTGAAACTCAGATACCTGTCTTTATTTTCTGACATCAACCATCAATGATTGGTCAACCATTTTGTCAGAAATCCACAATTTTGTGTGAAAATGACCAAAACTATGAGGCAAACATCTTGACATTCTGCAAACATCTGTATAGTTGAGGGCTATGATGCCTACAGGGAATGCATACTACAGCAGGTTTGCTTTTGTTTTCTGTCATTGTGGCACACTGGTGTTGCTAGACTGTCCCCATATAGTGGTTGTAATAGCACACTGCTATTTTCTGGCAGTGGTTGTATGACATATTAGTAGGAGGTTGCCCGTAGGGGACACACCGCAGTAGACTGCAGTTCTGGGTGTAGGAATATACAGCAGAATCTGTCAAGGCACACCGGGACATACCTCAGTATTGCTACTATCTTGGTGGGATCCACACATGTAGTGTGTTGCCAGACTGTGGGGTATGATGTGTGAGGGAGTAGCAGTGGGTAGTGCAGGCCACTATGGGCGTGCTGAATCTGTACATAGTGGACGTCCATGTAACTGATCCTGTAATGTGTTCCCCTTTTGTTGTCTTTCAGGAACCATGTATTGCACACGACATGCCCCCTTCTCAGATACAGAGAATGAGGTAATAGTGGATGGGCTAAGGCAGCATCATCAGGTATTATTGTCCAGGGTGAGGCATAATTGTGAACAACAGGCAGCATTGTGGGCAGACCTTGTGTGGGATTTCAATTAGACTGGACAGCAGGACAGGACCTTTGAGCAGTTCCAACACCGAGCCACAGATATGGTGAATGGTGCATGATGAAGGGCAGCTGATGTTGCCAGGGATCGTGCCACCACCAGTGAAAGGCCTGCAGTGGAACAACCGCTCTCAGCCAAAGAGGAATTCCTGGTGATCCTAGGAACACACGACAGCTCCCAGGCATCCGTCACACCATATATCGTGGAGGTGGGTGCAACAGTGTCCACAGCAGAGGAGCATCCAGGTAAGCTTACTGTGTACACCAGTTTAATACTGTACGTACCTGTACATGGGTGTAAGGTCTATCTGCATTGGGGTGGTTAGGGTTTAAGCTCAGTTGTGCACACATACTCTGAATCTCAGCAATACACCCTGTAACAGTGGCTACTGTAAAAGTGGATATATGCACATATTCCCCTATAGTGCTGCAACATATGGTGATGCTGACAATACCTCTCCCTCACCCTTTCATAGGTCCATCAGGTGTTGCCCAAGCCAGTTGTCCTCTACCTGGTAAGCATGATACTGTTGTTTTATGGATCATATATACCCTATGAAAGTTAAGGGTCACCACATTGGCCTATGTACAAATGTTGTGTTTAGCCAGAGTGGAATATTAGTATGTACCATTTGTGTACAATTAACTATAGTTCATAGACTGGGTAATCACAGGTGTGTATTTGAATGAACATTAACACATTTGCACTTGTAGTTATGAGCGACTACGCAGCCTACTATACATGAGACTATTTATTTATTTATTTATTTATTTATTTATTTATTTGACATTTGTTAACCGGGATGATCCGACTGGGTATAACCCTTTTTCAGTGGAGGCCTGGGGAGAAAATCTCCACAAAGACAATAGTAAAATTACAATGAGATTCAGTAAAAGACAAATATTTACAAAAATTAACAATATCAGCAGTAATAAATATATCTAATAACTATAAGAAAGGGGTAAGGAGATAGAGAAGATTACAGACAATTAAATAATCCAATATGCATGTTCAAACACAAAAGGTAGATGTTACATACCTGAGGCAATGACACTACTACTGGCATATCATTCTCAAGATAGGTGCACTTTGTTTTATGTGTAGTTCTATCACATATAGTATCCTTTGCATACCTTACAGGTATATTGTACTGGCAACTTTAACTGGATGTAGCTGACATGCATGTTATAAAGGCTTTGACTTGTATGTGTATGTTGCCGTGAGGTTGTATGTTGTGCATGAGAGTGGAGATGAGAAGATGTGAGACTAGTAATGCAGTTGTTGATCTTCATCGGTATGAGTCTGTGTGGACTACAATACATAATAGTACAGGTAGTAATTTACTGCTTTTGTCTTGGCTTTCACAGGTGACCGAGAATGCTGGAGTCCGTCAACCTCACAACCTGATGTCAGTGTCTCATCAGACTCTGATGATGAGGATGGTGGCTATAGTGATGAAAAGGTGGGGTTGTTGGTAGCTGAATCTGTCCCAAAGGTGGACATCCCTCTTCTGCCCCCATTGTTTCCACAAACAGTCAGCATGCTCACACACACACCCAATCCCCAGAGGCCACAGATATTGGACAGTCAGAAGGTGGACACACTGAACAGGGAAGTGTGGCAAATATGGCTCCAGTGAGTGTAGACACTGACCACAGCCAGAGAGCTGGTGAGGTCCCACACAGGCGGATTGATGGGGGTGTTTGCAGGAGGCCTGCTGTCCATCCACCACCTGTTGCTGGTATCACATCTCGAGTCATTCGAGATATGTTTTGGGCCATCATGGAGGCACAGGCATGTTCTGAATGGAATACCAGGCATATGCTCAGGGTTATGGATGCAGCACAGTCTGACATCTGTGACTGCCTCCACTGTATTGGGGACACCCTGGATCAGTTCACTGATGCAGTGGACAGACAGTGGGCTGCGATGGTGTCTGTCTTGGACTGCACATTGTCTGTGCTGGAACATCTGGCCAGAGTTGGGTATCTGACCTGTGGACATAGGTGAGCAACCCCAACTGTTGAGACTCCATGTGGCCATGCACAGTCACATTCCCATAGTGGCAGTACCTCCAGTGCTACAGAGGGAAGTGTGCTGTCCACACCATGACATGGCAGGCTATGGGCGTGTGGTCCTTTGTAGTCCCGCAGGGGACACAGATCCAGTGGGCAGCAGTCATTGTCAGGGACTAGCACTGCATCTGACCTTGGGCATGGTGGTGCCAGTGCTACTCCTTGCAGAGCCAGTTCCCCTGTCCGTGTCTGGAGATGGTGAACTGTCAACTCTACCATGTATAGTCCACAGCTGTCCAACATATACATGTGTAGGGCTAACACTGGGCTTGACTGTGCACACATACACACACTCAAACACCACTGTCACATGCAAGTCACCTACAGATACACACAGTACCTCTCCATGGCCCATCTAACCCACACCCCTTCCCGACTCACACACATGCGTCAACTGTTTGGCACAGCCTAGGGCTCCAGCATGTCCACATCACACCCTGTGCATGTGATGATACCTGTGCCACATCCCAGTCATCGCTGCCATTGATGCAGAGAAATGAAGCTAGGTGTCTGATGCACAGGGTGACTATATTACTTGACATGTACTTGTGTAATGCAATATTGTTTTGCCATGCCACTTGCTGTGGTCCACAACAGATACTGCATGCTGGCCTGTGTCATGACTACGCACCACACGTTGTGTACTTTATGTTGTATGATGTTGCAGTGAATGTAGTGTTACAGAGTGACGTGTCTCATGGACCTGTGAATGATTCTATTCCAGGAGTCTGAGGGGAAAAACTATGGACACATGATGGCAATACAGAGGAGCAGGATGGCATGGCACCACAGCAGAAATATGATATCAGCAAGGTACAGCAGTATATGTGCATGGCTCCTTAGGTGCATATGTGTATAATAGTCTAAGAGGGACAATGGGGCAGTCAGTGTAATCATGCATTCATATGTTGTGATAAGGTCTGCTACCCTTGATATGTGTCACCTGGATTTTCTGCACCTACAAATCTACAAGGTGTGGTGATGGAGTTGACACATCTACAAATATCCTCTGTCCTGTTCAGACAGGTGCCAGACATCAGTTATGATTGTTGTGTCCTGCAACCCATTGTGTAACCTGCACATAATGTGTGTGACAGCAGATGTGTGCTTTACATGCATGAGAGGCCTGTGTCATGCAGGGTGTACTGTCTGTGTCACATAGCAGTCTCCCCAGTATGTATTATGTCTACCACATTGATGTTGTAGATGTGTAGCACATGTGGGACATGTGTCATTCTTGTCATGGCAATGTGGGGGGTACACAGTGAGATCTGACACCTTCTTGTATGGGGACATACACACCCCCATCATAGCAGTTAGTGGATGGACTACATTTATATGGTCATGACACAGGCACATAGGACATGTTACCTACACTGTGTATTGCTGTTCCATGGCACCTGTGTGGCTGCTACAGTTGAACATTATGCCTGTATGGTGACATAGCAAGGGTCCCATTGCACACAATGATGGAGTGCTGACCTCTACATTCAGTATAGCATTGACAGTCTGACATTTACATCTATATGAAACCTGTTGGTATTTGTGGTACAACAGTGACTGTATCCCTACATCCCCATAAACAGTTACCATCAAAGGTTACAGCACTGTGTGTCCATACTTTCATGTGTCATAGCTCCAGTGTGTGCAGTGTGCAGACACTACATTATTGTGCTGGGGTCGATGATATCCCACAGGATAGTAATGTGCAGTGGTTGGCATGTTGTCAGTGTCAGTGGTGCAGACAACCCCAGATTGTAGTTTAGGCCATCCTGGATAACTGTTAGGTCTGTATGGGTGTCAGTGATGGCTAGTAATATACAACCACTTGCTAATGTACCAGTCAGAGGCTACTGACAGTGGCTGTGACTGCAAAGAGGGAATACCTGGAAGGGTTATGCCATTAATGGTGGATGGCAAACCCCATTGGTGAGTGGTGTCAGTGCAGCATAGGTCTACTTGATGTTATGTTCCCAGGGTATGACTCTCAGCCACTTCCGTATATGCCAGCTGACATACCAGTTTGTGCATGGCATACACATGCCCTGCTGCCCTAATATTCCCATAAACCTTATCTTAGCAGTCACCAGGGACAGGGGTGGGGATACATCAGGGTGTACAACACCCAGACTGAGCCAAGTCATCTCACTATACAGCCCGTTCAGGCAATCTGTACAAAGCACCCACTGAGGCATCTGTGATACTGCCACTGCAGGGGTCACTACGTGGACCATTGATGGCTGACATATGTAACAAAGGGACATCCAACTCAAATAGCTGTTCTATGAGCAGCAGTGTTCAACAGGGCACAGTCCCGGGTCATCTACTGCTTGGACTGCATGTCACCAGAGTACACACGAGTACTGACTGACTGTAGCTAACAATGTTGGCTGTTGCCTGCTACCTGTGAGCACTCACATAGTCAGTGTGTTATGTCAGTGTCTTGCATGATGGTATTAGAAATACAAGCCTGGTGACATACTAATGGCCATAAACCCCAGTCGATTATATATGTACTATCCTTTCCATTGGGAAGACCTATGTCCCCAGTTAGTAGTACAGCAATTTATACATGTGATGTACATATGTACGGGTGACAAGTAGCCACACAGACCCAGCCACATAGGTGTACAACTCATGTGCCACACATCATGTCTCTACAGTGGTGTGACAGGAATCATATGGCATAGCTGCGGCCCACAGTCACCAGTAGGTGACATACCCATACCCTCCATATACTCTTCCCTCAGCATGTCACTATCTGACTACAATGCTATTGTGTTGGCATACCTTTTCAAATTGAAGTAGCACTTGCAGATGACAGTATGGCCCCTAACAGGGTCACAACACACCTTCAGTATGTGCTCACTGCTGTTCATCTGTAATGCATGTCAGTGCCACCTGTGCCATTCAGATTACTCATTGGTGATCTGTGCTATGCATACAGGATAAGGTGTGACCCTGCTTGATTGCATATGATGCTTATCTCTAGGAAGCATAGCAGATGGATTAGTCACTCAAAGGACATTAACCCACTATGTGATGTTTGTGTAGCAGACATAATGCACCCTTGACAATGACCCTCCCTACTGGAATGGTACAGACAGCACCTCAGTGCACCTCCGCACATGCCATCTCTATGATTGGTTGGACAAATGTCATCTCAACATTAGGGGTGTGGCTGCATCTCACGTGGAATTGGGCAATATGTGCTGTTCCTGTGATGAAGGGTAGCAATGTGTCCAATTCTGATGGTTGTATGGCCATCATGCTACTGAAGTGCACATCTCCTTTTGCTCTGTGACATGCTGTACAATGCTGTCACAGCCTGACATGCATACATGGCCACATTCAGGCTAGCAGCACTTCCATTCACTGCATACAGGAGATGCCACGGCACACACATATTGCATGTTGGCTGCATGTACAGTGGGACACATACCTATGAAGTGGTATGCACTACAGAGGACAATACCAGATGCACACACCATGCCTCATGCCTACTAGTACTATCCATGTAGGACACATAATGCTTGTTGATATCAGCAGGCCATGTTGTGGTCAGTCATTTGGGAGGCCACATCACCCACAACCATTTACTGTTACACACTCACAGTATTTATTGCATGCGCCATAGATGTTATCTGATGTTAGACTGTCAGCCAGCACACTTAAGGTGGATGACATCAGCAGACTTTGTAGAGGGGGACAATTTAGAGGCCAGCAGCTAGTTACAGGGACAAAAAGTGCATAACCATTTCCTGGGGTTAGCCCATCAGTGCATGTCTGTAGTGCTGCAGGGGGATATATTTACACACACACACACACACACACACACACACACACACACACACACACACACACACACACACACACACACACACACACACACACACACACACACACACACACTTGGCTGATGTGAGAGTAGAACCCCTACCTATCTACAGCTGCACACTATAGCTCACAGTACTTATCGCATGCACTACAGGTTATGGCTATTGTATATGTGATTGCAGGCACTCTACTTGTGGAATACGCAAAGCAGTCTTGTGCTGGACAGCATGTGTGACCTGCAGAGTGATATTGCTTGGGACTGTGATTGTATCTAGTTTCCTAGGAGTGGGATATCTGTTAATATCCCTGCTATGTGTATGCAGTTACTGATATGGCCATATGTGGCTAGTTGTAGTTAGACAGGCAAACATGTGGCCTGGTATAATTTGGCCTGTCCAAGGCATCTGTTGAAACCATTATACAGCGCATCTCTTGCTCACCTGTGTCTGTCTTCATGGTGACGTTCCACAGCCTTGGTTTGGTTCCTTTGGGCAACTGTTTTGATTTGTGAGTGTAGATAACCTCAGCATTCCGAGGGTATGTGGGGAAATTCATACATCCCTACACACACACACACACACACACATATATATATATATATATATATATATATATATATATATATATATATATATATATATATATATATATATATATATATATATATATAAATGTGTATAACAGGGATATCTCTATAAATGTCACTGTGTGTACGTTATGTATATGTGTTATGTAGATATATGTGGAGAGTATATGTATCATTGTAATATATATATATATATATATATATATATATGTGTGTGTGTGTATATCGGTATTATATGTATTTGGGGTACATACTGATAGATACACTAATCATGTGGGAGGGGGATAGGGTCAGACAAATATGTATAAGTAGCTGTCTGTCTGTACAGACATATTTCCATGTAGCAGGTCTTTGTAATGAAGAGGCAAGAGAATTGAGCTCAAGTTAGCTAGGTATAGGAGCATGCCCAGTAGGACTGTCAGTACTTACAAGATGAGTCCAGGCCAGAGCTACCTGCACTCCAGTCCTGGATTTTGTGTGCTACAGACATTGGCAACTGCACCTATTTTCGCAGTACAGCACTTCCCTGGAATTGTCCATAGCATTTCCCAGCTGTGTGCTGTACTTAATATGTGACAGGGGTACATAATGCAACACCACACACAGGGAAATATCTGCATACCTCTCACTGTATATGTTTTTGCATAACGTTCAGCATTTCACCCCATATGTCTGGCCTCTTCCTCATACATTTGTGGTATTCTGGTAAAATATTGTATAATGCAGTCAGTGAATAGTACTAACTACAGACACATTTAAGTGATGGACTTTACATCCTGCAGATATCCTATTCTGATTCAACCCGCTAATATACTAATCACCTTCTAAGTTAATCAGAGCATGTGTAATGGCTGTCTGTAGTTTTGGCCCTTTGTCCCTCCCATTCTCTCTGACTTTTTCTAGCTTTCTTGTAGTAACAAATTGAGGGGTATGGCAGTCTGTGGGAATACCACCATATGACTACCTCACATGCAAAAAATGTGGATGCTGCCAGATTCAAACTATCAACATCATCATCCAAACTAATGTCCCTAGCCCACTGAGCCACACCAGCTGCCAAACAGAGAAGTTTCATTCATCACACAATCAACAGTAGACAGAGACACATTGTCATCCCTGCATTACGTGGACATAAAACTTGTGTTCAAGTTCTATGTCACAACCCTCAGATTGGCTGGTCTGCTGATATATCATTGCTGACTTACTGTTACAGCAGTTGTATGGGAATACTGATGTGTTGGGGGTGGGTGATGACCAGCCCATGATCTGCTGGCATAGACAGTTGTGAGACTGTCCTGTGACCCCACTGCATGACATCTCCCTTGAATAATGTAGTAGATTTTCCAGCCATGTGGCCCAGTGAATATTATGGAGCACATACTATTGGACTGGGTAGCTGATGTCCCATGTGGCTGTTAGATCTCTCCAAGTAGCTCAGTAGCCCACTATATTCCCTTGTATACATGCAGCAGGTCCATACATATGCTACCATATTCTAGTACTCCTTACAAGTGGTGTATAGGTGAGTGACTTACCTTGTGAATGCAGCAGTTGACGGACATGTATTTCAGGGCTGACTCTGTCTAATGCATGCAGTACACAGCCAATACATGGTTAGGTACAGGTTGTGTGGTCTGGCTGGCATCATTTGTAGTATATGTATGTGAGTCAGAGTAAAGTGTCAGTACCTAGGTCCATAGGTTGTCAGCGCATGTGCTATGTGTTGTCTCTTGGCCAAGGCAAGGACATACTGGTCATGACTACATCTGCCTACAAGGACATCCTCCTGTGGGTGGAGCTGTGGTGACCTAGGCACTGGTGGGGGGCTGAGTATCCCTTCCCTTGGCTGATCCTGCTACATCTGTTTCCGCAGGATCATATTGTGTAGCATGGCACATACTGTGCATCTGTGCACATGTGGCTGGAGAGTACGGCAAAGCTCCAATGGATATATCAAGGCACCAGAACCATGACTTCAGCAGCCCAAACACACACTCTGTGATATTCCTAGTTTGTGTGCCTGCCTCATTATGGCATTCTTTGGTAGGTGTATGTGCATTTCTGATGGGTGTCATCCACGGTTCTAGTGCATAGCCAGCATCACCCAGTAAATGGCCATGTGGGATGTCCCCTCCTAGCAAACATCTGGTACAGCTGTGATGCGTACCAGATATGGGAGTCATAACTGCCAGGGTTGCCAGCAAGTGCATTCATGATAATGCTCTGGGCATTGCACACGACCTGGCAGTTAATGGAGTGATACCCCTTGCGGTCGACATAGATTCTACCCTCCTCACTGTTTGGTGCCTTGATGAGTACATGAGTGTAATCTATGGCACCCAGTACCTCTGGGTAGTGTGCTACATGGTAGAAGTGTTGCACACTGCTGGCCCTTGCCTCAGGGGTGAGGGGAAAATAAATGTGCTCACTGATATGTGGTAGCATGGCATCCAGGAACTGGTGGAGTACCCTGGATGCTGATGCCTGCAAGACCTCCCTCATGTCCCCAGTTGGTCTTTGGAAAGTACCTGTAGCTAGTATCCTAAGAGCTACACATATGTTTCCACTGGGATGTGTTCCCCTCTGTTGGCTTTGGGTCTGAGTTGAGGGCGGCAGAGCTCATTGAGTCCTTGTAGTTTATCCCTGTCCACCTTGTAGTGCTCTACAACCTCCAAGTCATGTAGCTCCTGGAAGGTTACTCTGGGCCTGAACACTCTTCTCCTTCTCAGTATAGGCCTATTGTCTGCAGCAGCATTGACCTTAGCATCTATCACATACAGATTTAGCAGATCTGCAGCAGCCCCTAGCATTCCTTCAGTTAAAAATCCCAAGTCTGTACTCCACTGGTGCAGAATATGGGGTGAAATCGGATTGTAAGGTGTATGCAGACTTTATAGTGCTCTACTGTACATGCAGCCTATGTGATTGGCTACCTGTGATGTAGTCTACCTGCCAAGTGCATCATTAAGGACTGTTAATGGCCCTAGTTTAAGTGAAAAAGGAGTCATCAGTAATTAATATATCATTGGCTTTCTTAGCCAAATGTTTTGTTTGACATCCTTCTTCACTCAGCACTGTGGCCCACTGCACAAACATGCACTGTGAAGGTAAACAATGTTCAGCAGTCACTGCACACACACCATGAAAGTTCATGCTCAGCACGGTGGCACACTGTGCAAACATAGGGAAACAAGCAAAAACATGCACCCTGAAGGTAACCAAGGCTTAGCAGACCTAGACACCATCTCCTGCTCAGCACACTACAGCACTGTGCAAACAGGCACAGCTGAGGTCCAATAAGCTTACAAGTCCTCAGACACACCCCCTTTGCTGTCAGCTACCTCTTCTGTGGACACTGGTATGGTTCTATGCCTACACGGAAGGGATATGTGGACTCGGATACCCATATGAGCTATTCAGCAACCCCACCTCATTTGCATAGGGATCCATACACACAGCCTGGAAACTACATGGTTCCAGGCCCTACCTCTTTGGCAACAGCACCATTCCACCATTGTGGATACTCCAGGCAGGGTCCTATAATAATTTCTGTCACATACTATGAAATTTGGTATTTACACTTTTTTTAGTTTTTTTTGCCATAACTGTATGTTTGCGCACTGTGGCTCACTGTACAAACATAACCACATCATTAAAAAAAATAAAATTATTTTAACATATTTCCATAACGTTTATGAACACACTGTGGATAGTATCATTCATTTCATTTCTGTGTCTGCTATGCTATTTCTGTCCATCTAACTACACATTTACAGCCCCTGTTGCCTGTTTAAAATCCTGTACATGGAATTTTTCTGTGTACACTACAGACACTGGCATGTGGTCTGCAGGGCTGCCTATCTGCTTTCTGGATCGCTCTACCTCCCTCTTTTACATGAAACTCACCTGCTTATGAGGTGATTTGCATGCCATGGATACTTCCTTGTTGGCACATTCGTGCGCATGCCCAGCTCTGTTTACTGGATTGCAAACCTGCTTACTTTTGTGTAAGCAGCGTGTCACAATGCCTACATGGAAAAAAAGTCTGTGTAGGCTTTATTAAACTCCCCCCAAACATTTTTATTGTATAGTCAGCAAAACAGACATCAGTGGTACAGAAATGGTAGTTATCTTTTGAGTAGAAACAGGCTGTGTGTGAAAATACAGGACATTTACACTGGCACTGTTAAATGATCACTGATGTGTGACATGTTGGGGACAGAGGAGTAGTGTACAGTAAGTGTGGTCATTACAGTGTTTAACTTGCAGAAAGAGGTTTTCTAGGGAAGCAAATAACCAACAAGCTGGTTTGTCAGAGGCAAAGAGTGTGTGCATGTGTATGTGTCCATGTGCATGAGTAAGCAGTTGGTCTGAGGTTAAGTCTACTTTAGCTGCCATCTCACTCTTAATGGTCTCCATGAGTGAACCCAGATCCTTAGCTCAAACATTCTTTTACAAAATTCCCATGCTTGCTCACCTCCAGTATCATCATAACTTTCAAAGAGTCTGTGCAGTTTAATAATAAGACTATTTCAATGGCATATCGTGTCATCATCCAAATTTGCTTTTGAAATGGAAAAGAGATGCAGCTGCAGGGATGGAGTTGCCTGTTGTATTTGAACTACAATACCAGGGAAGTACAACAATAAAATAAAATGTATTTGTAATTTGTTAGATGACTGTTTAGAAAGATCATTTCACAGTCAGGGAGTGATCTGTATTCATGAAATAATGAAAGATGAGCATTGATACAAATGGATGTGACAGCAATAGGACTTAGGACATCATCTTGTTAGTCCACCACTTAACCTTAACCCTCAGACCAAATTTGACTGAATAGTAATACTGTTAGGTAAAGTGGGGGTTGTAAATTAATATGTATGGCTAGGGTTGGGGACATATTTAGGGTTAATGTACATGAGCAAGTTGGACAGTTGGCTACAACCCCATCTCATCTTACTCATGTGTGCTAATCCAAACCTTCCCATTTCACATAAACCTCAAGTCTACCCTATACAATACATTTTGAAAAACCCTTTTCCAAGTTGTACCGCTATTTAGACAAAGTATGATTGCAAGTGCTATTAGGTTTTAGTTTTATTTATTTAATGTGTTCAAGGTTTTTTGTTTCAGATATCCATTAATGCTGATATCTACTTTAAATTTTTCAAGGTTCAGTAATAATACACTTTGACATGAATGAATATAACCCTACAGAGTTACAGTATCATGCATATGGGGGACAAAACAGACAAGGTGATAAACAGGTATATACAAGGGGGGGTGTGGTTGTAGACAGCAGCACAGACATGATGCAGCTGAAAACATACACCCACTAAATGATATGTTTTGTCTGCTGGTGTATAGGTATGGTCGTGCAGGAGAAGCACAGGCTATAGAAGTTCACAAGATGAAACAATGATGTGCTACTGCAGGTGCCTGCTGAACAAAGGGAGTGTAGATTTGGCAGGTCATGATACAAAATGTGAACTGCTATGTGAAGTCAGAACAGTTCCCTACAACAGGAGGGTTACAGATATGATTTCCCATGAAAAGCAGACAATTTGGACATCCATATGTGGCTTTATTACCAACAATGAAGCAGACAACAGATATTGAGTTTTTTGTTTCACAATGTAGGCAGGAGGACTTGGTCTTCATGCAAGGTGGTGGCTTATATGTGGGTGCAGGCCTGACAACTACTACCACTGTGCCAGTAGATGAAGTATAAGGTTAGTACTGCCGCTACACTATGGTAAGATATGCATGTACAGACGATATAGAGAGGATTTTATTGTTGGCAACCTCCACCTCTGTCCTCTAGGTATCTCTGGTCTGTAAGTGGAACATGCTGCTGAACAAGGTATGCATTTCATAGTATTGTATAACACTTTTGCCGCATATCCCACAGAGAAATAATAGAACCACATTCCTGTTGATTCACACTGGTGTCATATTTTTCATGGACTCACAGGTTCAGCTTGTGGAGGATGTAACAAAATAGACATCAGAGAGATGATAGAGCTTTTGTAGCTGATGATGATAGCAACCTGCAGAGGGCATTGTTTGATGACACACTGGCACTGTCTGTAGCAATCAAGGGAGGGGGGACGCACATCCTCAGATTCAGAGGTCCCTGTAGAGGTCACTACTGACTGCATGGACTCACCAAAGCCTGACATGCCTTCTGTAAGTAAGAGTACCACATAGGCTTCTCCTGTGTTTCCACCAAATGCAGCATGTGACTTTCTCATATCCAACTTAGGTGAGATATGCAATTCTTGGAATCAACAAACAGATGTGCTGGTCAATGATCCTGGTGCAAACTGTTGCTATGTGCACCACTCTGAAGTTACTAAGTGTGCTCTGTGACATGCAAGAGGACATGCATCCACTGGATAGTGACCTGGAGTATTGATACAGTGGGAAAATAACATTACTGAGGAAATTGGGGCAAATGTTACCTCCCGTGGTGCATCCATGTAACACATTATGACTTCCATTCAGTCTGCTTCTGCTAGTAGTGGTGTCCATGGTCATGCGAGGGTCTGAACGTGAGGTGGACATGAGCGGAATGACCCATGACCAATGAAAGATCATTGTAGATGCATCACAGTCTTGTATTCTGGCATACAGCATGGCATCCCTGGTCATGGGCAAAGACATTCCTTGGGATTTACCTATAGAATGTCTTCTCAGGCTGACTTAGGAAGTTCCTATCCCTGTCACAGGTGAAAACATCCATGTTATGGCCAGCTGGCACAATGCATGCCTACAGCCCCATTCCTGACACCTAACAATCATAAGGCTGTGAGGCTACTGTATTAACCACTTGTGACTGTGACTATACTCCACAGTCAACTGCCATTGTGCTCCCCTCACCTGTGCAAATGATGATGAATGCTCCTGTCCAATCCCTGTCATGTGTGGTTATGTTAATGTGTGATGCACAGTGTGGCTGCATCATGCACTGTCTTCATAGCCTGACTATTACAGCATATATAATATTCTGTGTTGTTTGCCATGGCCCATAGTTGTAGGCCAGAATTACTTCCTTTGCCAGTGCTGCCATGGCTGTGGCTGTGTTCCTTCATTGTCTTCCACTTTACTGCCTCCCTGCTTTGCTGCTGCTCTTGTGTTGCTGATGGCATGCCTTGTAAATGTGCTGACTGACTGCACTAGCTGTTTTTTCAGAGGCATGTTGTGCAGCTTGGCACACAGTCCGCATATTTGGCTGCATATCTCTGGACTACACTGTAGTGCCTAACTACAGGTATCTAAACAATGAATTGACCCTTTAGAAGTACAAAACTCTTTCCACAATACTAATTATTTCAGCTTGACAGTGCTGTATGACATTTCTATCATTGCCTGTAGGTTGTGAATGAGGATCATAATCCATGGTTCAAGGACATATCTGCTAACTCCTGCAACAAACACGACATAGCCTTATATGTGGCCTGCACCCAGCATGCATACTGCCTGCATGTATAGACCATTCTGTCTGCTGTATGTGAGTGCTCACCTACCAAAAAGGTGACCCTCTGAGAAGTCTCTTCACCAGAACTGCTGTTCTACATGAGAAGTGTGCTAAATGGGTGGTTTGTGTGAACTGCTCATGCTCAGATAGCACACTGTCACATCTCAGATAATGTCCTAGGCATTATAGACTAGAGAGTTATAGCCCTTCTTGTGGATGCATCTTTGTCCTGCTGAACCTAGTGGAGCCTTAATAGCAATAATAGCAGCAAGGGTGCAATCTGTGGGGCCTTAATAGCAACAAAGGTGCAATCTGTGGAGCCTTGGACATCAGAGAAGTGTGTAGTCTTGTGGAATGCATGCATATGCTGTTAGTTCTCTCTGCTGGTGTCCATATATGCTCCTTATCATATTGTGGTATGATATCACAAATTGATTTAAGTATTCACAAAACATACACCTGCAATATACCTTACTTGTCCCCCAAAGGATGCGGGGATGCAAGTACTGAATTTCTCACAATTTCAGCAAATTGCACTTTTGTGCAGCCAGTGTCTTTGGATAGCCCTCACTCTGGACATTGCAACTACTTATGCTATTTTGCATAACCCTCTATGGATTCCAGCTTTTTCTCACTTCTTTTAGCCACCTGGTCAATTACATATGAAATATTAGTTGATGTTTGCAATGTTGGTTTGCTATTCATATTCTACTGCCATGCAAACCAGTTGACTCCACAGTTATTCTGTTTTGTAGACTGCAAATTTACTTTCTGATTTGTAGTTAGTGAACAACATTTTGAAATGTATGTGTAGTAATTCAGGGTTATTATTTCAGCTTTCTTTGCTTTAGGATTTAAAGTGATCTAGGCTTATTTAGTTTTAATTCATTAAATGTTAAGTGACTAAGGTAAATCATGACATTACTGTGTATTTGTAATTGTGTGTGTGTGTGTGTGTGTTTATATATATATACACATACACACACACACACACACACACACACACACACATATATATATATATATATATATATATACACACACATACATACGCACACACACACACACACACACACACTTTCACATTTATTTCAGCCTCATTGCTAATTCTTCACTACTTAACATCTTACTTGAAGCTAAGATAAAAAAGTACATTTTTGTGTGAAATGTCAATAAATTGAAATAAATGTTGCTTGCTTGTTTGATGCTTAATGACATATGAACCAAAGGATGTGTGATATTTCAGATTTAAAATAGAGGATTAGTGGTATGTACTTCTCATTGTTTTCAGGTAGAAAAATATTCAAGTATATTATATTTTAGCTGCTTGTTTGCTACTGTTAAGTACCTATTAAATAGTCCTTGTTTGATATTTGCAAATTTAAGAATTGTCATTGACAGCACGAGAAAGATCTATCCTCATAGGTGAAGGATAACATTTAAGAAAAAAATGATAATTATAAGAAAAAAACAGGGTCGGTGGATCTACAATCTGTCCTGACAGCATCACCACAAATGATGTTCACCTGTTCAGAAGGGATGGCATTCACCTAACTGAGGAAGGCATTGCCTTGTTCTTGACTGACCTCCACAATGGCGTGAGGAGAGCTATGCAGGATTGGCAATATGCAGCTTGTGAGAAGAATGGAAAACACCCATGACCAAGTAGGGACCAGTATGGTAAGTAAAACTCTATTATGAAATGTGTGTAAAATATATTTTTATGAGTT